>NW_027069138.1:0-204539 GCF_037157495.1 Lathamus discolor
TAGTTCGGAAAAGGCAAAACCACAGCGTAAAACGGGTTGAAACTTGGCAAAAATAGGATCGAAATGGGCAAGCATGGGATAGGAATGTCAAAAATTGTTGAGAAATAGCCAAAAATGGTTTTATAGGGGTTAGAAATGGGTACACATGGGTGAGAAATGGCCAAAAATGGTTCCAGACAGGTTAGCAGGGAGTAAAAATGGGTTAGCTAAGGCCCAAGATGGCTGAAAGCGGGTAAGAAATAGGCAAAAATGAGTAAGGAAAGGGAAAATAATGGCTAAAAATGGGTTAGAAATGCGCAAAAAGGGGTTAGAAATGGCCAAAGCCTACTTAAACCGACTTAGAAGTGCGAAAACGTGGTTTCGAAATGGCTAAAACTGGCTTTGAAAGAGGCCAATGTGGCATAAAAAAGGTTAGAAACGGCCCAAAATTGCTCAAAAGGGTTAGAGAGGTGCTAAGAAATGGGTTAGAATTGGCAAAAAGAGCATAAAACATTTTGGAAATGGGCAAAAATGGATTAGAAATGGGCAAAAAATGGATTAGAAATGGGCAAAAAAAGGATTAGAAGTGGGCAAAAATAGTTTAGAAATGGCCAAATATGGCGAAATACAGGTAAGGAATGGGCACAAAAGAGTTCGAAAAGGAAGCAAATGGCTTGAAACGGGTTGAAAGTGGGCAAGAATATGAGGGAAACGGCAAAAAATGGATTAAAGAGGGTTTCAGATTGGCAAAAAGGGGAGAGAAATGGCCAAGGTTGCTTAACAGTAGCCAGAAATGGCTGGAAATGGGTTAGAAACAGGCAAATTGTTTAGAAAAGAGCAAAAAAGGCTTAAAATGGGTTGAAATGGGCCAAAAATGCTTTAGAAATAGCTAAAAATGACTTAAAAGGCATTAGAAGTGGGAAAAAATGGAATAGAAATGGACAAAATGGCCTACAACTTTTCTGAAACTTCCAAGAGTGCGTAAGAAATGGGAAAAAAGAAGGCTTGAAAGTAGCTAGAAAAGGGCAAAAGCCGGTTAGAAATGGCCAAAAATGTCTTAAAACGAGTGTCAAATGGGCAAAAATGGGATGGGAATGGGAAAAAGTGTTTAGAAATTGCCAAGAATGGCTAAAAACGAGATAGAAAAGGGCAGAACCAGGTCAGAAAGGGACAAAAATGGTTGAAAACAGGAAAGAAAGGGGTTAGCAAAGGAAAGAAATGGCTTAAAACGGGTTAGAAATTGACAGAAGTGGGTTAGGAAAGGAAAAATAGAGGCTTAAAATGACTTAGAAATGGCCAAAAATGTTTCCAGACAGGTTAGAAGTGGGTAAAAATGGGTTAGAAAAGGCCAAAAGCGGGCTAGAAATAGATGAAATTGGCAAAAAGTGGGTTCAATAGGGCAAAAAATGGGTTAGAAAACACCAAAAAATGCTTTGAACGGGCTAGAAATGGCCAAAAATGGGCTAGAAATCGACCAAAACGGCTCAAAACAGGTTAGAAATGGACAAAACCAGTTTGGAAATGGCAAAACCACGGCGTAAAACGGGTTGAAACTTGGCAAAAATAGGATCGAAATGGGCAAGCATGGGATAGGAATGTCAAAAATTGTTGAGAAATAGCCAAAAATGGTTTTATAGGGGTTAGAAATGGGTACACATGAGTGAGAAATGGCCAAAAATGGTTCCAGACAGGTTAGCAGGGAGTAAAAATGGGTTAGCTAAGGCCCAAGATGGCTGAAAGCGGGTAAGAAATAGGCAAAAATGAGTAAGGAAAGGGAAAACAATGGCTAAAAATGGGTTAGAAATGCGCAAAAAGGGGTTAGAAATGGCCAAAGCCTACTTAAACCGACTTAGAAGTGCGAAAACGTGGTTTCGAAATGGCTAAAACTGGCTTTGAAAGAGGCCAATGTGGCATAAAAAAGGTTAGAAACGGCCCAAAATTGCTCAAAAGGGGTTAGAGAGGTGCTAAGAAATGGGTTAGAATTGGCAAAAAGAGCATAAAACATTTTGGAAATGGGCAAAAATGGATTAGAAATGGGCAAAAAATGGATTAGAAATGGGCAAAAAAAGGATTAGAAGTGGGCAAAAATAGTTTAGAAATGGCCAAATATGGCGAAATACAGGTAAGGAATGGGCACAAAAGAGTTCGAAAAGGAAGCAAATGGCTTGAAACGGCTTGAAAGTGGGCAAGAATATGAGGGAAACGGCAAAAAATGGATTAAAGAGGGTTTCAGATTGGCAAAAAGGGGAGAGAAATGGCCAAGGTTGCTTAACAGTAGCCAGAAATGGCTGGAAATGGGTTAGAAACAGGCAAATTGTTTAGAAAAGAGCAAAAAAGGCTTAAAATGGGTTGAAATGGGCCAAAAATGCTTTAGAAATAGCTAAAAATGACTTAAAAGGCATTAGAAGTGGGAAAAAATGGAATAGAAATGGACAAAATGGCCTACAACTTTTCTGAAACTTCCAAGAGTGCGTAAGAAATGGGAAAAAAGAAGGCTTGAAAGTAGCTAGAAAAGGGCAAAAGCCGGTTAGAAATGGCCAAAAATGTCTTAAAACGAGTGTCAAATGGGCAAAAATGGGATGGGAATGGGAAAAAGTGTTTAGAAATTGCCAAGAATGGCTAAAAACGAGATAGAAAAGGGCAGAACCAGGTCAGAAAGGGACAAAAATGGTTGAAAACAGGAAAGAAAGGGGTTAGCAAAGGAAAGAAATGGCTTAAAACGGGTTAGAAATTGACAGAAGTGGGTTAGGAAAGGAAAAATAGAGGCTTAAAATGACTTAGAAATGGCCAAAAATGTTTCCAGACAGGTTAGAAGTGGGTAAAAATGGGTTAGAAAAGGCCAAAAGCGGGCTAGAAATAGATGAAATTGCCAAAAAGTGGGTTCAATAGGGCAAAAAATGGGTTAGAAAACACCAAAAAATGCTTTGAACGGGCTAGAAATGGCCAAAAATGGGCTAGAAATCGACCAAAACGGCTCAAAACAGGTTAGAAATGGACAAAACCAGTTTGGAAATGGCAAAACCACGGCGTAAAACGGGTTGAAACTTGGCAAAAATAGGATCGAAATGGGCAAGCATGGGATAGGAATGTCAAAAATTGTTGAGAAATAGCCAAAAATGGTTTTATAGGGGTTAGAAATGGGTACACATGAGTGAGAAATGGCCAAAAATGGTTCCAGACAGGTTAGCAGGGAGTAAAAATGGGTTAGCTAAGGCCCAAGATGGCTGAAAGCGGGTAAGAAATAGGCAAAAATGAGTAAGGAAAGGGAAAACAATGGCTAAAAATGGGTTAGAAATGCGCAAAAAGGGGTTAGAAATGGCCAAAGCCTACTTAAACCGACTTAGAAGTGCGAAAACGTGGTTTCGAAATGGCTAAAACTGGCTTTGAAAGAGGCCAATGTGGCATAAAAAAGGTTAGAAACGGCCCAAAATTGCTCAAAAGGGGTTAGAGAGGTGCTAAGAAATGGGTTAGAATTGGCAAAAAGAGCATAAAACAGTTTGGAAATGGGCAAAAATGGATTAGAAATGGGCAAAAAATGGATTAGAAATGGGCAAAAAAAGGATTAGAAGTGGGCAAAAATAGTTTAGAAATGGCCAAATATGGCGAAATACAGGTAAGGAATGGGCACAAAAGAGTTCGAAAAGGAAGCAAATGGCTTGAAACGGCTTGAAAGTGGGCAAGAATATGAGGGAAACGGCAAAAAATGGATTAAAGAGGGTTTCAGATTGGCAAAAAGGGGAGAGAAATGGCCAAGGTTGCTTAACAGTAGCCAGAAATGGCTGGAAATGGGTTAGAAACAGGCAAATTGTTTAGAAAAGAGCAAAAAAGGCTTAAAATGGGTTGAAATGGGCCAAAAATGCTTTAGAAATAGCTAAAAATGACTTAAAAGGCATTAGAAGTGGGAAAAAATGGAATAGAAATGGACAAAATGGCCTACAACTTTTCTGAAACTTCCAAGAGTGCGTAAGAAATGGGAAAAAAGAAGGCTTGAAAGTAGCTAGAAAAGGGCAAAAGCCGGTTAGAAATGGCCAAAAATGGCTTAAAACGAGTGTCAAATGGGCAAAAATGGGATGGGAATGGGAAAAAGTGTTTAGAAATTGCCAAGAATGGCTAAAAACGAGATAGAAAAGGGCAGAACCAGGTCAGAAAGGGACAAAAATGGTTGAAAACAGGAAAGAAAGGGGTTAGCAAAGGAAAGAAATGGCTTAAAACGGGTTAGAAATTGAGAGAAGTGGGTTAGGAAAGGAAAAATAGAGGCTTAAAATGACTTAGAAATGGCCAAAAATGTTTCCAGACAGGTTAGAAGTGGGTAAAAATGGGTTAGAAAAGGCCAAAAGCGGGCTAGAAATAGATGAAATTGCCAAAAAGTGGGTTCAATAGGGCAAAAAATGGGTTAGAAAACACCAAAAAATGCTTTGAACGGGCTAGAACTGGCCAAAAATGGGCTAGAAATCGACCAAAACGGCTCAAAACAGGTTAGAAATGGACAAAAACAGTTTGGAAATGGCAAAACCACGGCGTAAAACGGGTTGAAACTTGGCAAAAATAGGATCGAAATGGGCAAGCATGGGATAGGAATGTCAAAAATTGTTGAGAAATAGCCAAAAATGGTTTTATAGGGGTTAGAAATGGGTACACATGAGTGAGAAATGGCCAAAAATGGTTCCAGACAGGTTAGCAGGGAGTAAAAATGGGTTAGCTAAGGCCCAAGATGGCTGAAAGCGGGTAAGAAATAGGCAAAAATGAGTAAGGAAAGGGAAAACAATGGCTAAAAATGGGTTAGAAATGCGCAAAAAGGGGTTAGAAATGGCCAAAGCCTACTTAAACCGACTTAGAAGTGCGAAAACGTGGTTTCGAAATGGCTAAAACTGGCTTTGAAAGAGGCCAATGTGGCATAAAAAAGGTTAGAAACGGCCCAAAATTGCTCAAAAGGGGTTAGAGAGGTGCTAAGAAATGGGTTAGAATTGGCAAAAAGAGCATAAAACATTTTGGAAATGGGCAAAAATGGATTAGAAATGGGCAAAAAATGGATTAGAAATGGGCAAAAAAAGGATTAGAAGTGGGCAAAAATAGTTTAGAAATGGCCAAATATGGCGAAATACAGGTAAGGAATGGGCACAAAAGAGTTCGAAAAGGAAGCAAATGGCTTGAAACGGCTTGAAAGTGGGCAAGAATATGAGGGAAACGGCAAAAAATGGATTAAAGAGGGTTTCAGATTGGCAAAAAGGGGAGAGAAATGGCCAAGGTTGCTTAACAGTAGCCAGAAATGGCTTGAAATGGGTTAGAAACAGGCAAATTGTTTAGAAAAGAGCAAAAAAGGCTAAAAATGGGTTGAAATGGGCCAAAAATGCTTTAGAAATAGCTAAAAATGACTTAAAAGGAATTAGAAGAAGGAAAAAATGGAATAGAAATGGCCAAAATGGCCTAAAACTTTTCTGAAACTTCCAAGAATGCGTAAGAAATGGGAAAAAAGAAGGCTTGAAAGTAGCTAGAAAAGGGCAAAAGCCAGTTAGAAATGGCCAAAAATGGCTTAAAACGAGTGTCAAATGGGCAAAAATGGGATAGAAATGGGAAAAAGTGTTTAGAAATTGCCAAGAATGGCTAAAAACGGGATAGAAAAGGGCAGAACCAGGTCAGAAAGGGACAAAAATGGTTGAAAACAGGAAAGAAAGTGGTTAGCAAAGGAAAGAAATGGCTTAAAACGGGTTAGAAATTGACAGAAGTGGGTTAGGAAAGGAAAAATAGAGGCTTAAAATGACTTAGAAATGGCCAAAAATGTTTCCAGACAGGTTAGAAGTGGGTAAAAATGGCTTAGAAAAGGCCAAAAGCGGGCTAGAAATAGATGAAATTGCCAAAAAGTGGGTTCAATAGGGCAAAAAATGGGTTAGAAAAGACCAAAAAAAGCTTTGAACGGGCTAGAAATGGCCAAAAATGGGCTAGAAATAGACCAAAACTGCTCAAAAGAGGTTAGAAATGGACAAAAACAGTTTGGAAAAGGCAAAACCACGGCGTAAAACGGGTTGAAACTTGGCAAAAATAGGATCGAAATGGGCAAGCATGGGATAGGAATGTCAAAAATTGTTGAGAAATAGCCAAAAATGGTTTTATAGGGTTAGAAATGGGTACACATGAGTGAGAAATGGCCAAAAATGGTTCCAGACAGGTTAGCAGGGAGTAAAAATGGGTTAGCTAAGGCCCAAGATGGCTGAAAGCGGGTAAGAAATAGGCAAAAATGAGTAAGGAAAGGGAAAACAATGGCTAAAAATGGGTTAGAAATGCGCAAAAAGGGGTTAGAAATGGCCAAAGCCTACTTAAACCGACTTAGAAGTGCGAAAACGTGGTTTCGAAATGGCTAAAACTGGCTTTGAAAGAGGCCAATGTGGCATAAAAAAGGTTAGAAACGGCCCAAAATTGCTCAAAAGGGGTTAGAGAGGTGCTAAGAAATGGGTTAGAATTGGCAAAAAGAGCATAAAACATTTTGGAAATGGGCAAAAATGGATTAGAAATGGGCAAAAAATGGATTAGAAATGGGCAAAAAAAGGATTAGAAGTGGGCAAAAATAGTTTAGAAATGGCCAAATATGGCGAAATACAGGTAAGGAATGGGCACAAAAGAGTTCGAAAAGGAAGCAAATGGCTTGAAACGGCTTGAAAGTGGGCAAGAATATGAGGGAAACGGCAAAAAATGGATTAAAGAGGGTTTCAGATTGGCAAAAAGGGGAGAGAAATGGCCAAGGTTGCTTAACAGTAGCCAGAAATGGCTGGAAATGGGTTAGAAACAGGCAAATTGTTTAGAAAAGAGCAAAAAAGGCTTAAAATGGGTTGAAATGGGCCAAAAATGCTTTAGAAATAGCTAAAAATGACTTAAAAGGAATTAGAAGGGGAAAAAATGGAATAGAAATGGCCAAAATGGCCTACAACTTTTC
The DNA here is from genome assembly GCF_037157495.1 of Lathamus discolor. Classification (NCBI taxonomy): domain Eukaryota; kingdom Metazoa; phylum Chordata; class Aves; order Psittaciformes; family Psittacidae; genus Lathamus; species Lathamus discolor. Next base: position 6,905 of record NW_027069138.1, read on the forward strand.
TGAAACTTCCAAGAGTGCGTAAGAAATGGGAAAAAAGAAGGCTTGAAAGTAGCTAGAAAAGGGCAAAAGCCGGTTAGAAATGGCCAAAAATGTCTTAAAACGAGTGTCAAATGGGCAAAAATGGGATGGGAATGGGAAAAAGTGTTTAGAAATTGCCAAGAATGGCTAAAAACGAGGTAGAAAAGGGCAGAACCAGGTCAGAAAGGGACAAAAATGGTTGAAAACAGGAAAGAAAGGGGTTAGCAAAGGAAAGAAATGGCTTAAAACGGGTTAGAAATTGACAGAAGTGGGTTAGGAAAGGAAAAATAGAGGCTTAAAATGACTTAGAAATGGCCAAAAATGTTTCCAGACAGGTTAGAAGTGGGTAAAAATGGGTTAGAAAAGGCCAAAAGCGGGCTAGAAATAGATGAAATTGGCAAAAAGTGGGTTCAATAGGGCAAAAAATGGGTTAGAAAACACCAAAAAATGCTTTGAACGGGCTAGAAATGGCCAAAAATGGGCTAGAAATCGACCAAAACGGCTCAAAACAGGTTAGAAATGGACAAAAACAGTCTGGAAATGGCAAAACCACGGCGTAAAACGGGTTGAAACTTGGCAAAAATAGGATCGAAATGGGCAAGCATGGGATAGGAATGTCAAAAATTGTTGAGAAATAGCCAAAAATGGTTTTATAGGGGTTAGAAATGGGTACACATGAGTGAGAAATGGCCAAAAATGGTTCCAGACAGGTTAGCAGGGAGTAAAAATGGGTTAGCTAAGGCCCAAGATGGCTGAAAGCGGGTAAGAAATAGGCAAAAATGAGTAAGGAAAGGGAAAACAATGGCTAAAAATGGGTTAGAAATGCGCAAAAAGGGGTTAGAAATGGCCAAAGCCTACTTAAACCGACTTAGAAGTGCGAAAACGTGGTTTCGAAATGGCTAAAACTGGCTTTGAAAGAGGCCAATGTGGCATAAAAAAGGTTAGAAACGGCCCAAAATTGCTCAAAAGGGGTTAGAGAGGTGCTAAGAAATGGGTTAGAATTGGCAAAAAGAGCATAAAACAGTTTGGAAATGGGCAAAAATGGATTAGAAATGGGCAAAAAATGGATTAGAAATGGGCAAAAAAAGGATTAGAAGTGGGCAAAAATAGTTTAGAAATGGCCAAATATGGCGAAATACAGGTAAGGAATGGGCACAAAAGAGTTCGAAAAGGAAGCAAATGGCTTGAAACGGGTTGAAAGTGGGCAAGAATATGAGGGAAACGGCAAAAAATGGATTAAAGAGGGTTTCAGATTGGCAAAAAGGGGAGAGAAATGGCCAAGGTTGCTTAACAGTAGCCAGAAATGGCTGGAAATGGGTTAGAAACAGGCAAATTGTTTAGAAAAGAGCAAAAAAGGCTTAAAATGGGTTGAAATGGGCCAAAAATGCTTTAGAAATAGCTAAAAATGACTTAAAAGGCATTAGAAGTGGGAAAAAATGGAATAGAAATGGACAAAATGGCCTACAACTTTTCTGAAACTTCCAAGAGTGCGTAAGAAATGGGAAAAAAGAAGGCTTGAAAGTAGCTAGAAAAGGGCAAAAGCCGGTTAGAAATGGCCAAAAATGGCTTAAAACGAGTGTCAAATGGGCAAAAATGGGATGGGAATGGGAAAAAGTGTTTAGAAATTGCCAAGAATGGCTAAAAACGGGATAGAAAAGGGCAGAACCAGGTCAGAAAGGGACAAAAATGGTTGAAAACAGGAAAGAAAGTGGTTAGCAAAGGAAAGAAATGGCTTAAAACGGGTTAGAAATTGACAGAAGTGGGTTAGGAAAGGAAAAATAGAGGCTTAAAATGACTTAGAAATGGCCAAAAATGTTTCCAGACAGGTTAGAAGTGGGTAAAAATGGGTTAGAAAAGGCCAAAAGCGGGCTAGAAATAGATGAAATTGCCAAAAAGTGGGTTCAATAGGGCAAAAAATGGGTTAGAAAACACCAAAAAATGCTTTGAACGGGCTAGAAATGGCCAAAAATGGGCTAGAAATAGACCAAAACTGCTCAAAAGAGGTTAGAAATGGACAAAAACAGTTTGGAAAAGGCAAAACCACGGCGTAAAACGGGTTGAAACTTGGCAAAAATAGGATCGAAATGGGCAAGCATGGGATAGGAATGTCAAAAATTGTTGAGAAATAGCCAAAAATGGTTTTATAGGGGTTAGAAATGGGTACACATGAGTGAGAAATGGCCAAAAATGGTTCCAGACAGGTTAGCAGGGAGTAAAAATGGGTTAGCTAAGGCCCAAGATGGCTGAAAGCGGGTAAGAAATAGGCAAAAATGAGTAAGGAAAGGGAAAACAATGGCTAAAAATGGGTTAGAAATGCGCAAAAAGGGGTTAGAAATGGCCAAAGCCTACTTAAACCGACTTAGAAGTGCGAAAACGTGGTTTCGAAATGGCTAAAACTGGCTTTGAAAGAGGCCAATGTGGCATAAAAAAGGTTAGAAACGGCCCAAAATTGCTCAAAAGGGGTTAGAGAGGTGCTAAGAAATGGGTTAGAATTGGCAAAAAGAGCATAAAACATTTTGGAAATGGGCAAAAATGGATTAGAAATGGGCAAAAAATGGATTAGAAATGGGCAAAAAAAGGATTAGAAGTGGGCAAAAATAGTTTAGAAATGGCCAAATATGGCGAAATACAGGTAAGGAATGGGCACAAAAGAGTTCGAAAAGGAAGCAAATGGCTTGAAACGGCTTGAAAGTGGGCAAGAATATGAGGGAAACGGCAAAAAATGGATTAAAGAGGGTTTCAGATTGGCAAAAAGGGGAGAGAAATGGCCAAGGTTGCTTAACAGTAGCCAGAAATGGCTGGAAATGGGTTAGAAACAGGCAAATTGTTTAGAAAAGAGCAAAAAAGGCTTAAAATGGGTTGAAATGGGCCAAAAATGCTTTAGAAATAGCTAAAAATGACTTAAAAGGAATTAGAAGGGGGAAAAAATGGAATAGAAATGGCCAAAATGGCCTACAACTTTTCTGAAACTTCCAAGAGTGCGTAAGAAATGGGAAAAAAGAAGGCTTGAAAGTAGCTAGAAAAGGGCAAAAGCCGGTTAGAAATGGCCAAAAATGTCTTAAAACGAGTGTCAAATGGGCAAAAATGGGATGGGAATGGGAAAAAGTGTTTAGAAATTGCCAAGAATGGCTAAAAACGAGATAGAAAAGGGCAGAACCAGGTCAGAAAGGGACAAAAATGGTTGAAAACAGGAAAGAAAGGGGTTAGCAAAGGAAAGAAATGGCTTAAAACGGGTTAGAAATTGACAGAAGTGGGTTAGGAAAGGAAAAATAGAGGCTTAAAATGACTTAGAAATGGCCAAAAATGTTTCCAGACAGGTTAGAAGTGGGTAAAAATGGGTTAGAAAAGGCCAAAAGCGGGCTAGAAATAGATGAAATTGGCAAAAAGTGGGTTCAATAGGGCAAAAAATGGGTTAGAAAACACCAAAAAATGCTTTGAACGGGCTAGAAATGGCCAAAAATGGGCTAGAAATCGACCAAAACGGCTCAAAACAGGTTAGAAATGGACAAAAACAGTCTGGAAATGGCAAAACCACGGCGTAAAACGGGTTGAAACTTGGCAAAAATAGGATCGAAATGGGCAAGCATGGGATAGGAATGTCAAAAATTGTTGAGAAATAGCCAAAAATGGTTTTATAGGGGTTAGAAATGGGTACACATGAGTGAGAAATGGCCAAAAATGGTTCCAGACAGGTTAGCAGGGAGTAAAAATGGGTTAGCTAAGGCCCAAGATGGCTGAAAGCGGGTAAGAAATAGGCAAAAATGAGTAAGGAAAGGGAAAACAATGGCTAAAAATGGGTTAGAAATGCGCAAAAAGGGGTTAGAAATGGCCAAAGCCTACTTAAACCGACTTAGAAGTGCGAAAACGTGGTTTCGAAATGGCTAAAACTGGCTTTGAAAGAGGCCAATGTGGCATAAAAAAGGTTAGAAACGGCCCAAAATTGCTCAAAAGGGGTTAGAGAGGTGCTAAGAAATGGGTTAGAATTGGCAAAAAGAGCATAAAACATTTTGGAAATGGGCAAAAATGGATTAGAAATGGGCAAAAAATGGATTAGAAATGGGCAAAAAAAGGATTAGAAGTGGGCAAAAATAGTTTAGAAATGGCCAAATATGGCGAAATACAGGTAAGGAATGGGCACAAAAGAGTTCGAAAAGGAAGCAAATGGCTTGAAACGGGTTGAAAGTGGGCAAGAATATGAGGGAAACGGCAAAAAATGGATTAAAGAGGGTTTCAGATTGGCAAAAAGGGGAGAGAAATGGCCAAGGTTGCTTAACAGTAGCCAGAAATGGCTGGAAATGGGTTAGAAACAGGCAAATTGTTTAGAAAAGAGCAAAAAAGGCTTAAAATGGGTTGAAATGGGCCAAAAATGCTTTAGAAATAGCTAAAAATGACTTAAAAGGATTTAGAAGTGGGAAAAAATGGAATAGAAATGGCCAAAATGGCCTAAAACTTTTCTGAAACTTCCAAGAGTGCGTAAGAAATGGGAAAAAAGAAGGCTTGAAAGTAGCTAGAAAAGGGCAAAAGCCGGCTAGAAATGGCCAAAAATGGCTTAAAACGAGTGTCAAATGGGCAAAAATGGGATAGAAATGGGAAAAAGTGTTTAGAAATTGCCAAGAATGGCTAAAAACGGGATAGAAAAGGGCAGAACCAGGTCAGAAAGGGACAAAAATGGTTGAAAACAGGAAAGAAAGGGGTTAGCAAAGGAAAGAAATGGCTTAAAACGGGTTAGAAAATGACAGAAGTGGGTTAGGAAAGGAAAAATAGAGGCTTAAAATGACTTAGAAATGGCCAAAAATGTTTCCAGACAGGTTAGAAGTGGGTAAAAATGGGTTAGAAAAGGCCAAAAGCGGGCTAGAAATAGATGAAATTGCCAAAAAGTGGGTTCAATAGGGCAAAAAATGGGTTAGAAAACACCAAAAAATGCTTTAAACGGGCTAGAAATGGCCAAAAATGGGCTAGAAATCGACCAAAACGGCTCAAAACAGGTTAGAAATGGACAAAAACCGTTCGGAAATGGCAAAACCACGGCGTAAAACGGGTTGAGAGTTGGCAAAAATAGGATCGAAATGGGCAAGCATGGGATAGGAATGTCAAAAATTGTTGAGAAATAGCCAAAAATGGTTTTATAGGGGTTAGAAATGGGTACACGAGTGAGAAATGGCCAAAAATGGTTCCAGACAGGTTAGCAGGGAGTAAAAATGGGTTAGCTAAGGCCCAAGATGGCTGAAAGCGGGTAAGAAATAGGCAAAAATGAGTAAGGAAAGGGAAAACAATGGCTAAAAATGGGTTAGAAATGCGCAAAAAGGGGTTAGAAATGGCCAAAGCCTACTTAAACCGACTTAGAAGTGCGAAAACGTGGTTTCGAAATGGCTAAAACTGGCTTTGAAAGAGGCCAATGTGGCATAAAAAAGGTTAGAAACGGCCCAAAATTGCTCAAAAGGGGTTAGAGAGGTGCTAAGAAATGGGTTAGAATTGGCAAAAAGAGCATAAAACATTTTGGAAATGGGCAAAAATGGATTAGAAATGGGCAAAAAATGGATTAGAAATGGGCAAAAAAAGGATTAGAAGTGGGCAAAAATAGTTTAGAAATGGCCAAATATGGCGAAATACAGGTAAGGAATGGGCACAAAAGAGTTCGAAAAGGAAGCAAATGGCTTGAAACGGCTTGAAAGTGGGCAAGAATATGAGGGAAACGGCAAAAAATGGATTAAAGAGGGTTTCAGATTGGCAAAAAGGGGAGAGAAATGGCCAAGGTTGCTTAACAGTAGCCAGAAATGGCTTGAAATGGGTTAGAAACAGGCAAATTGTTTAGAAAAGAGCAAAAAGGCTTAAAATGGGTTGAAATGGGCCAAAAATGCTTTAGAAATAGCTAAAAATGACTTAAAAGGAATTAGAAGTGGGAAAAAATGGAATAGAAATGGCCAAAATGGCCTAAAACTTTTCTGAAACTTCCAAGAGTGCGTAAGAAATGGGAAAAAAGAAGGCTTGAAAGTAGCTAGAAAAGGGCAAAAGCCGGTTAGAAATGGCCAAAAATGTCTTAAAACGAGTGTCAAATGGGCAAAAATGGGATAGAAATGGGAAAAAGTGTTTAGAAATTGCCAAGAATGGCTAAAAACGGGATAGAAAAGGGCAGAACCAGGTCAGAAAGGGACAAAAATGGTTGAAAACAGGAAAGAAAGGGGTTAGCAAAGGAAAGAAATGGCTTAAAACGGGTTAGAAATTGACAGAAGTGGGTTAGGAAAGGAAAAATAGAGGCTTAAAATGACTTAGAAATGGCCAAAAATGTTTCCAGACAGGTTAGAAGTGGGTAAAAATGGCTTAGAAAAGGCCAAAAGCGGGCTAGAAATAGATGAAATTGCCAAAAAGTGGGTTCAATAGGGCAAAAAATGGGTTAGAAAACACCAAAAAATGCTTTGAACGGGCTAGAAATGGCCAAAAATGGGGTAGAAATCGACCAAAACGGCTCAAAACAGGTTAGAAATGGACAAAAACCGTTCGGAAATGGCAAAACCACGGCGTAAAACGGGTTGAAACTTGGCAAAAATAGGATCGAAATGGGCAAGCATGGGATAGGAATGTCAAAAATTGTTGAGAAATAGCCAAAAATGGTTTTATAGGGGTTAGAAATGGGTACACATGAGTGAGAAATGGCCAAAAATGGTTCCAGACAGGTTAGCAGGGAGTAAAAATGGGTTAGCTAAGGCCCAAGATGGCTGAAAGCGGGTAAGAAATAGGCAAAAATGAGTAAGGAAAGGGAAAACAATGGCTAAAAATGGGTTAGAAATGCGCAAAAAGGGGTTAGAAATGGCCAAAGCCTACTTAAACCGACTTAGAAGTGCGAAAACGTGGTTTCGAAATGGCTAAAACTGGCTTTGAAAGAGGCCAATGTGGCATAAAAAAGGTTAGAAACGGCCCAAAATTGCTCAAAAGGGGTTAGAGAGGTGCTAAGAAATGGGTTAGAATTGGCAAAAAGAGCATAAAACATTTTGGAAATGGGCAAAAATGGATTAGAAATGGGCAAAAAATGGATTAGAAATGGGCAAAAAAAGGATTAGAAGTGGGCAAAAATAGTTTAGAAATGGCCAAATATGGCGAAATACAGGTAAGGAATGGGCACAAAAGAGTTCGAAAAGGAAGCAAATGGCTTGAAACGGCTTGAAAGTGGGCAAGAATATGAGGGAAACGGCAAAAAATGGATTAAAGAGGGTTTCAGATTGGCAAAAAGGGGAGAGAAATGGCCAAGGTTGCTTAACAGTAGCCAGAAATGGCTTGAAATGGGTTAGAAACAGGCAAATTGTTTAGAAAAGAGCAAAAAAGGCTTAAAATGGGTTGAAATGGGCCAAAAATGCTTTAGAAATAGCTAAAAATGACTTAAAAGGATTTAGAAGTGGGAAAAAATGGAATAGAAATGGCCAAAATGGCCTAAAACTTTTCTGAAACTTCCAAGAGTGCGTAAGAAATGGGAAAAAAGAAGGCTTGAAAGTAGCTAGAAAAGGGCAAAAGCCGGCTAGAAATGGCCAAAAATGGCTTAAAACGAGTGTCAAATGGGCAAAAATGGGATAGAAATGGGAAAAAGTGTTTAGAAATTGCCAAGAATGGCTAAAAACGGGATAGAAAAGGGCAGAACCAGGTCAGAAAGGGACAAAAATGGTTGAAAACAGGAAAGAAAGGGGTTAGCAAAGGAAAGAAATGGCTTAAAACGGGTTAGAAAATGACAGAAGTGGGTTAGGAAAGGAAAAATAGAGGCTTAAAATGACTTAGAAATGGCCAAAAATGTTTCCAGACAGGTTAGAAGTGGGTAAAAATGGCTTAGAAAAGGCCAAAAGCGGGCTAGAAATAGATGAAATTGCCAAAAAGTGGGTTCAATAGGGCAAAAAATGGGTTAGAAAACACCAAAAAATGCTTTAAACGGGCTAGAAATGGCCAAAAATGGGCTAGAAATCGACCAAAACGTCTCAAAACAGGTTAGAAATGGACAAAAACCGTTCGGAAATGGCAAAACCACGGCGTAAAACGGGTTGAGAGTTGGCAAAAATAGGATCGAAATGGGCAAGCATGGGATAGGAATGTCAAAAATTGTTGAGAAATAGCCAAAAATGGTTTTATAGGGGTTAGAAATGGGTACACGAGTGAGAAATGGCCAAAAATGGTTCCAGACAGGTTAGCAGGGAGTAAAAATGGGTTAGCTAAGGCCCAAGATGGCTGAAAGCGGGTAAGAAATAGGCAAAAATGAGTAAGGAAAGGGAAAACAATGGCTAAAAATGGGTTAGAAATGCGCAAAAAGGGGTTAGAAATGGCCAAAGCCTACTTAAACCGACTTAGAAGTGCGAAAACGTGGTTTCGAAATGGCTAAAACTGGCTTTGAAAGAGGCCAATGTGGCATAAAAAAGGTTAGAAACGGCCCAAAATTGCTCAAAAGGGGTTAGAGAGGTGCTAAGAAATGGGTTAGAATTGGCAAAAAGAGCATAAAACATTTTGGAAATGGGCAAAAATGGATTAGAAATGGGCAAAAAATGGATTAGAAATGGGCAAAAAAAGGATTAGAAGTGGGCAAAAATAGTTTAGAAATGGCCAAATATGGCGAAATACAGGTAAGGAATGGGCACAAAAGAGTTCGAAAAGGAAGCAAATGGCTTGAAACGGCTTGAAAGTGGGCAAGAATATGAGGGAAACGGCAAAAAATGGATTAAAGAGGGTTTCAGATTGGCAAAAAGGGGAGAGAAATGGCCAAGGTTGCTTAACAGTAGCCAGAAATGGCTTGAAATGGGTTAGAAACAGGCAAATTGTTTAGAAAAGAGCAAAAAAGGCTTAAAATGGGTTGAAATGGGCCAAAAATGCTTTAGAAATAGCTAAAAATGACTTAAAAGGAATTAGAAGTGGGAAAAAATGGAATAGAAATGGCCAAAATGGCCTAAAACTTTTCTGAAACTTCCAAGAGTGCGTAAGAAATGGGAAAAAAGAAGGCTTGAAAGTAGCTAGAAAAGGGCAAAAGCCGGTTAGAAATGGCCAAAAATGTCTTAAAACGAGTGTCAAATGGGCAAAAATGGGATAGAAATGGGAAAAAGTGTTTAGAAATTGCCAAGAATGGCTAAAAACGGGATAGAAAAGGGCAGAACCAGGTCAGAAAGGGACAAAAATGGTTGAAAACAGGAAAGAAAGGGGTTAGCAAAGGAAAGAAATGGCTTAAAACGGGTTAGAAATTGACAGAAGTGGGTTAGGAAAGGAAAAATAGAGGCTTAAAATGACTTAGAAATGGCCAAAAATGTTTCCAGACAGGTTAGAAGTGGGTAAAAATGGCTTAGAAAAGGCCAAAAGCGGGCTAGAAATAGATGAAATTGCCAAAAAGTGGGTTCAATAGGGCAAAAAATGGGTTAGAAAACACCAAAAAATGCTTTGAACGGGCTAGAAATGGCCAAAAATGGGGTAGAAATCGACCAAAACGGCTCAAAACAGGTTAGAAATGGACAAAAACCGTTCGGAAATGGCAAAACCACGGCGTAAAACGGGTTGAAACTTGGCAAAAATAGGATCGAAATGGGCAAGCATGGGATAGGAACGTCAAAAATTGTTGAGAAATAGCCAAAAATGGTTTTAAAGGGGTTACAAACTGGTACACATGAGTGAGAAATGGCCAAAAATGGTTCCAGACAGGTTAGCAGGGAGTAAAAATGGGTTAGCTAAGGCCCAAGATGGCTGAAAGCGGGTAAGAAATAGGCAAAAATGAGTAAGGAAAGGGAAAACAATGGCTAAAAATGGGTTAGAAATGCGCAAAAAGGGGTTAGAAATGGCCAAAGCCTACTTAAACCGACTTAGAAGTGCGAAAACGTGGTTTCGAAATGGCTAAAACTGGCTTTGAAAGAGGCCAATGTGGCATAAAAAAGGTTAGAAACGGCCCAAAATTGCTCAAAAGGGGTTAGAGAGGTGCTAAGAAATGGGTTAGAATTGGCAAAAAGAGCATAAAACATTTTGGAAATGGGCAAAAATGGATTAGAAATGGGCAAAAAATGGATTAGAAATGGGCAAAAAAAGGATTAGAAGTGGGCAAAAATAGTTTAGAAATGGCCAAATATGGCGAAATACAGGTAAGGAATGGGCACAAAATAGTTCGAAAAGGAAGCAAATGGCTTGAAACGGGTTGAAAGTGGGCAAGAATATGAGGGAAACGGCAAAAAATGGATTAAAGAGGGTTTCAGATTGGCAAAAAGGGGAGAGAAATGGCCAAGGTTGCTTAACAGTAGCCAGAAATGGCTTGAAATGGGTTAGAAACAGGCAAATTGTTTAGAAAAGAGCAAAAAAGGCTTAAAATGGGTTGAAATGGGCCAAAAATGCTTTAGAAATAGCTAAAAATGACTTAAAAGGAATTAGAAGTGGGAAAAAATGGAATAGAAATGGCCAAAATGGCCTAAAACTTTTCTGAAACTTCCAAGAATGCGTAAGAAATGGGAAAAAAGAAGGCTTGAAAGTAGCTAGAAAAGGGCAAAAGCCGGTTAGAAATGGCCAAAAATGGCTTAAAACGAGTGTCAAATGGGCAAAAATGGGATAGAAATGGGAAAAAGTGTTTAGAAATTGCCAAGAATGGCTAAAAACGGGATAGAAAAGGGCAGAACCAGGTCAGAAAGGGACAAAAATGGTTGAAAACAGGAAAGAAAGTGGTTAGCAAAGGAAAGAAATGGCTTAAAACGGGTTAGAAATTGACAGAAGTGGGTTAGGAAAGGAAAAATAGAGGCTTAAAATGACTTAGAAATGGCCAAAAATGTTTCCAGACAGGTTAGAAGTGGGTAAAAATGGGCCAAAAGCGGGCTAGAGATAGATGAAATTGCCAAAAAGTGGGTTCAATAGGGCAAAAAATGGGTTAGAAAACACCAAAAAATGCTTTGAACGGGCTAGAAATGGCCAAAAATGGGCTAGAAATCGACCAAAACGGCTCAAAACAGGTTAGAAATGGACAAAAACCGTTCGGAAATGGCAAAACCACGGCGTAAAACGGGTTGAGACTTGGCAAAAATAGGATCGAAATGGGCAAGCATGGGATAGGAATGTCAAAAATTGTTGAGAAATAGCCAAAAATGATTTTAAAGGGGTTACAAACGGGTACACATGAGTGAGAAATGGCCAAAAATGGTTCCAGACAGGTTAGCAGGGAGTAAAAATGGGTTAGCTAAGGCCCAAGATGGCTGAAAGCGGGTAAGAAATAGGCAAAAATGAGTAAGGAAAGGGAAAATAATGGCTAAAAATGGGTTAGAAATGCGCAAAAAGGGGTTAGAAATGGCCAAAGCCTACTTAAACCGACTTAGAAGTGCGAAAACGTGGTTTCGAAATGGCTAAAACTGGCTTTGAAAGAGGCCAATGTGGCATAAAAAAGGTTAGAAACGGCCCAAAATTGCTCAAAAGGGGTTAGAGAGGTGCTAAGAAATGGGTTAGAATTGGCAAAAAGAGCATAAAACAATTTGGAAATGGGCAAAAATGGATTAGAAATGGGCAAAAAATGGATTAGAAATGGGCAAAAAAAGGATTAGAAGTGGGCAAAAATAGTTTAGAAATGGCCAAATATGGCGAAATACAGGTAAGGAATGGGCACAAAAGAGTTCGAAAAGGAAGCAAATGGCTTGAAACGGGTTGAAAGTGGGCAAGAATATGAGGGAAACGGCAAAAAATGGATTAAAGAGGGTTTCAGATTGGCAAAAAGGGGAGAGAAATGGCCAAGGTTGCTTAACAGTAGCCAGAAATGGCTGGAAATGGGTTAGAAACAGGCAAATTGTTTAGAAAAGAGCAAAAAAGGCTTAAAATGGGTTGAAATGGGCCAAAAATGCTTTAGAAATAGCTAAAAATGACTTAAAAGGCATTAGAAGTGGGAAAAAATGGAATAGAAATGGACAAAATGGCCTACAACTTTTCTGAAACTTCCAAGAGTGCGTAAGAAATGGGAAAAAAGAAGGCTTGAAAGTAGCTAGAAAAGGGCAAAAGCCGGTTAGAAATGGCCAAAAATGTCTTAAAACGAGTGTCAAATGGGCAAAAATGGGATGGGAATGGGAAAAAGTGTTTAGAAATTGCCAAGAATGGCTAAAAACGAGATAGAAAAGGGCAGAACCAGGTCAGAAAGGGACAAAAATGGTTGAAAACAGGAAAGAAAGGGGTTAGCAAAGGAAAGAAATGGCTTAAAACGGGTTAGAAATTGACAGAAGTGGGTTAGGAAAGGAAAAATAGAGGCTTAAAATGACTTAGAAATGGCCAAAAATGTTTCCAGACAGGTTAGAAGTGGGTAAAAATGGGTTAGAAAAGGCCAAAAGCGGGCTAGAAATAGATGAAATTGCCAAAAAGTGGGTTCAATAGGGCAAAAAATGGGTTAGAAAAGACCAAAAAATGCTTTGAACGGGCTAGAAATGGCCAAAAATGGGCTAGAAATAGACCAAAACGGCTCAAAACAGGTTAGAAATGGACAAAAACAGTTTGGAAATGGCAAAACCACGGGGTAAAACGGGTTGAAACTTGGCAAAAATAGGATCGAAATGGGCAAGCATGGGATAGGAATGTCAAAAATTGTTGAGAAATAGCCAAAAATGGTTTTATAGGGGTTAGAAATGGGTACACATGAGTGAGAAATGGCCAAAAATGGTTCCAGACAGGTTAGCAGGGAGTAAAAATGGGTTAGCTAAGGCCCAAGATGGCTGAAAGCGGGTAAGAAATAGGCAAAAATGAGTAAGGAAAGGGAAAACAATGGCTAAAAATGGGTTAGAAATGCGCAAAAAGGGGTTAGAAATGGCCAAAGCCTACTTAAACCGACTTAGAAGTGCGAAAACGTGGTTTCGAAATGGCTAAAACTGGCTTTGAAAGAGGCCAATGTGGCATAAAAAAGGTTAGAAACGGCCCAAAATTGCTCAAAAGGGGTTAGAGAGGTGCTAAGAAATGGGTTAGAATTGGCAAAAAGAGCATAAAACATTTTGGAAATGGGCAAAAATGGATTAGAAATGGGCAAAAAATGGATTAGAAATGGGCAAAAAAAGGATTAGAAGTGGGCAAAAATAGTTTAGAAATGGCCAAATATGGCGAAATACAGGTAAGGAATGGGCACAAAAGAGTTCGAAAAGGAAGCAAATGGCTTGAAACGGCTTGAAAGTGGGCAAGAATATGAGGGAAACGGCAAAAAATGGATTAAAGAGGGTTTCAGATTGGCAAAAAGGGGAGAGAAATGGCCAAGGTTGCTTAACAGTAGCCAGAAATGGCTGGAAATGGGTTAGAAACAGGCAAATTGTTTAGAAAAGAGCAAAAAAGGCTTAAAATGGGTTGAAATGGGCCAAAAATGCTTTAGAAATAGCTAAAAATGACTTAAAAGGAATTAGAAGGGGGAAAAAATGGAATAGAAATGGCCAAAATGGCCTACAACTTTTCTGAAACTTCCAAGAGTGCGTAAGAAATGGGAAAAAAGAAGGCTTGAAAGTAGCTAGAAAAGGGCAAAAGCCGGTTAGAAATGGCCAAAAATGTCTTAAAACGAGTGTCAAATGGGCAAAAATGGGATGGGAATGGGAAAAAGTGTTTAGAAATTGCCAAGAATGGCTAAAAACGAGATAGAAAAGGGCAGAACCAGGTCAGAAAGGGACAAAAATGGTTGAAAACAGGAAAGAAAGGGGTTAGCAAAGGAAAGAAATGGCTTAAAACGGGTTAGAAATTGTCAGAAGTGGGTTAGGAAAGGAAAAATAGAGGCTTAAAATGACTTAGAAATGGCCAAAAATGTTTCCAGACAGGTTAGAAGTGGGTAAAAATGGGTTAGAAAAGGCCAAAAGCGGGCTAGAAATAGATGAAATTGGCAAAAAGTGGGTTCAATAGGGCAAAAAATGGGTTAGAAAACACCAAAAATGCTTTGAACGGGCTAGAAATGGCCAAAAATGGGCTAGAAATCGACCAAAACGGCTCAAAACAGGTTAGAAATGGACAAAAACAGTCTGGAAATGGCAAAACCACGGCGTAAAACGGGTTGAAACTTGGCAAAAATAGGATCGAAATGGGCAAGCATGGGATAGGAATGTCAAAAATTGTTGAGAAATAGCCAAAAATGGTTTTATAGGGGTTAGAAATGGGTACACATGAGTGAGAAATGGCCAAAAATGGTTCCAGACAGGTTAGCAGGGAGTAAAAATGGGTTAGCTAAGGCCCAAGATGGCTGAAAGCGGGTAAGAAATAGGCAAAAATGAGTAAGGAAAGGGAAAACAATGGCTAAAAATGGGTTAGAAATGCGCAAAAAGGGGTTAGAATTGGCCAAAGCCTACTTAAACCGACTTAGAAGTGCGAAAACGTGGTTTCAAAATGGCTAAAACTGGCTTTGAAAGAGGCCAATGTGGCATAAAAAAGGTTAGAAACGGCCCAAAATTGCTCAAAAGGGGTTAGAGAGGTGCTAAGAAATGGGTTAGAATTGGCAAAAAGAGCATAAAACAGTTTGGAAATGGGCAAAAATGGATTAGAAATGGGCAAAAAATGGATTAGAAATGGGCAAAAAAAAGGATTAGAAGTGGGCAAAAATAGTTTAGAAATGGCCAAATATGGCGAAATACAGGTAAGGAATGGGCACAAAGAGTTCGAAAAGGAAGCAAATGGCTTGAAACGGGTTGAAAGTGGGCAAGAATATGAGGGAAACGGCAAAAAATGGATTAAAGAGGGTTTCAGATTGGCAAAAAGGGGAGAGAAATGGCCAAGGTTGCTTAACAGTAGCCAGAAATGGCTGGAAATGGGTTAGAAACAGGCAAATTGTTTAGAAAAGAGCAAAAAAGGCTTAAAATGGGTTGAAATGGGCCAAAAATGCTTTAGAAATAGCTAAAAATGACTTAAAAGGAATTAGAAGTGGGAAAAAATGGAATAGAAATGGCCAAAATGGCCTAAAACTTTTCTGAAACTTCCAAGAGTGCGTAAGAAATGGAAAAAAGAAGGCTTGAAAGTAGCTAGAAAAGGGCAAAAGCCGGTTAGAAATGGCCAAAAATGTCTTAAAACGAGTGTCAAATGGGCAAAAATGGGATGGGAATGGGAAAAAGTGTTTAGAAATTGCCAAGAATGGCTAAAAACGGGATAGAAAAGGGCAGAACCAGGTCAGAAAGGGACAAAAATGGTTGAAAACAGGAAAGAAAGGGGTTAGCAAAGGAAAGAAATGGCTTAAAACGGGTTAGAAATTGACAGAAGTGGGTTAGGAAAGGAAAAATAGAGGCTTAAAATGACTTAGAAATGGCCAAAATGTTTCCAGACAGGTTAGAAGTGGGTAAAAATGGCTTAGAAAAGGCCAAAAGCGGGCTAGAAATAGATGAAATTGCCAAAAAGTGGGTTCAATAGGGCAAAAAATGGGTTAGAAAACACCAAAAAATGCTTTGAACGGGCTAGAAATGGCCAAAAATGGGCTAGAAATCGACCAAAACGGCTCAAAACAGGTTAGAAATGGACAAAAACAGTTTGGAAAAGGCAAAACCACGGCGTAAAACGGGTTGAAACTTGGCAAAAATAGGATCGAAATGGGCAAGCATGGGATAGGAATGTCAAAAATTGTTGAGAAATAGCCAAAAATGGTTTTATAGGGGTTAGAAATGGGTACACATGAGTGAGAAATGGCCAAAAATGGTTCCAGACAGGTTAGCAGGGAGTAAAAATGGGTTAGCTAAGGCCCAAGATGGCTGAAAGCGGGTAAGAAATAGGCAAAAATGAGTAAGGAAAGGGAAAACAATGGCTAAAAATGGGTTAGAAATGCGCAAAAAGGGGTTAGAAATGGCCAAAGCCTACTTAAACCGACTTAGAAGTGCGAAAACGTGGTTTCGAAATGGCTAAAACTGGCTTTGAAAGAGGCCAATGTGGCATAAAAAAGGTTAGAAACGGCCCAAAATTGCTCAAAAGGGGTTAGAGAGGTGCTAAGAAATGGGTTAGAATTGGCAAAAAGAGCATAAAACAGTTTGGAAATGGGCAAAAATGGATTAGAAATGGGCAAAAAATGGATAGAAATGGGCAAAAAAAGGATTAGAAGTGGGCAAAAATAGTTTAGAAATGGCCAAATATGGCGAAATACAGGTAAGGAATGGGCACAAAAGAGTTCGAAAAGGAAGCAAATGGCTTGAAACGGGTTGAAAGTGGGCAAGAATATGAGGGAAACGGCAAAAAATGGATTAAAGAGGGTTTCAGATTGGCAAAAAGGGGAGAGAAATGGCCAAGGTTGCTTAACAGTAGCCAGAAATGGCTGGAAATGGGTTAGAAACAGGCAAATTGTTTAGAAAAGAGCAAAAAAGGCTTAAAATGGGTTGAAATGGGCCAAAAATGCTTTAGAAATAGCTAAAAATGACTTAAAAGGCATTAGAAGTGGAAAAAATGGAATAGAAATGGACAAAATGGCCTACAACTTTTCTGAAACTTCCAAGAGTGCGTAAGAAATGGAAAAAAGAAGGCTTGAAAGTAGCTAGAAAAGGGCAAAAGCCGGTTAGAAATGGCCAAAAATGTCTTAAAACTAGTGTCAAATGGGCAAAAATGGGATGGGAATGGGAAAAAGTGTTTAGAAATTGCCAAGAATGGCTAAAAACGGGATAGAAAAGGGCAGAACCAGGTCAGAAAGGGACAAAAATGGTTGAAAACAGGAAAGAAAGGGTTAGCAAAGGAAAGAAATGGCTTAAAACGGGTTAGAAATTGACAGAAGTGGGTTAGGAAAGGAAAAATAGAGGCTTAAAATGACTTAGAAATGGCCAAAAATGTTTCCAGACAGGTTAGAAGTGGGTAAAAATGGCTTAGAAAAGGCCAAAAGCGGGCTAGAAATAGATGAAATTGCCAAAAAGTGGGTTCAATAGGGCAAAAAATGGGTTAGAAAACACCAAAAAATGCTTTGAACGGGCTAGAAATGGCCAAAAATGGGCTAGAAATCGACCAAAACGGCTCAAAAGAGGTTAGAAATGGACAAAAACAGTTTGGAAAAGGCAAAACCACGGCGTAAAACGGGTTGAAACTTGGCAAAAATAGGATCGAAATGGGCAAGCATGGGATAGGAATGTCAAAAATTGTTGAGAAATAGCCAAAAATGGTTTTATAGGGGTTAGAAATGGGTACACATGAGTGAGAAATGGCCAAAAATGGTTCCAGACAGGTTAGCAGGGAGTAAAAATGGGTTAGCTAAGGCCCAAGATGGCTGAAAGCGGGTAAGAAATAGGCAAAAATGAGTAAGGAAAGGGAAAACAATGGCTAAAAATGGGTTAGAAATGCGCAAAAAGGGGTTAGAAATGGCCAAAGCCTACTTAAACCGACTTAGAAGTGCGAAAACGTGGTTTCGAAATGGCTAAAACTGGCTTTGAAAGAGGCCAATGTGGCATAAAAAAGGTTAGAAACGGCCCAAAATTGCTCAAAAGGGGTTAGAGAGGTGCTAAGAAATGGGTTAGAATTGGCAAAAAGAGCATAAAACAGTTTGGAAATGGGCAAAAATGGATTAGAAATGGGCAAAAAATGGATTAGAAATGGGCAAAAAAAGGATTAGAAGTGGGCAAAAATAGTTTAGAAATGGCCAAATATGGCGAAATACAGGTAAGGAATGGGCACAAAAGAGTTCGAAAAGGAAGCAAATGGCTTGAAACGGGTTGAAAGTGGGCAAGAATATGAGGGAAACGGCAAAAAATGGATTAAAGAGGGTTTCAGATTGGCAAAAAGGGGAGAGAAATGGCCAAGGTTGCTTAACAGTAGCCAGAAATGGCTGGAAATGGGTTAGAAACAGGCAAATTGTTTAGAAAAGAGCAAAAAAGGCTTAAAATGGGTTGAAATGGGCCAAAAATGCTTTAGAAATAGCTAAAAATGACTTAAAAGGCATTAGAAGTGGGAAAAAATGGAATAGAAATGGACAAAATGGCCTACAACTTTTCTGAAACTTCCAAGAGTGCGTAAGAAATGGGAAAAAAGAAGGCTTGAAAGTAGCTAGAAAAGGGCAAAAGCCGGTTAGAAATGGCCAAAAATGTCTTAAAACTAGTGTCAAATGGGCAAAAATGGGATGGAATGGGAAAAAGTGTTTAGAAATTGCCAAGAATGGCTAAAAAACGGGATAGAAAAGGGCAGAACCAGGTCAGAAAGGGACAAAAATGGTTGAAAACAGGAAAGAAAGGGGTTAGCAAAGGAAAGAAATGGCTTAAAAACGGGTTAGAAATTGACAGAAGTGGGTTAGGAAAGGAAAAATAGAGGCTTAAAATGACTTAGAAATGGCCAAAAATGTTTCCAGACAGGTTAGAAGTGGGTAAAAATGGGTTAGAAAAGGCCAAAAGCGGGCTAGAAATAGATGAAATTGCCAAAAAGTGGGTTCAATAGGGCAAAAAATGGGTTAGAAAACACCAAAAAATGCTTTGAACGGGCTAGAAATGGCCAAAAATGGGCTAGAAATCGACCAAAACGGCTCAAAAGAGGTTAGAAATGGACAAAAAACAGTTTGGAAATGGCAAAAACCACGGCGTAAAACGGGTTGAAACTTGGCAAAAATAGGATCGAAATGGGCAAGCATGGGATAGGAATGTCAAAAATTGTTGAGAAATAGCCAAAAATGTTTTATCGCGGTTAGAAATGGGTACACATGAGTGAGAAATGGCCAAAAATGGTTCCAGACAGGTTAGCAGGGAGTAAAAATGGGTTAGCTAAGGCCCAAGATGGCTGAAAGCGGGTAAGAAATAGGCAAAAATGAGTAAGGAAAGGGAAAATAATGGCTAAAAATGGGTTAGAAATGCGCAAAAAGGGGTTAGAAATGGCCAAAGCCTACTTAAACCGACTTAGAAGTGCGAAAACGTGGTTTCGAAATGGCTAAAACTGGCTTTGAAAGAGGCCAATGTGGCATAAAAAGGTTAGAAACGGCCCAAAATTGCTCAAAAGGGGTTAGAGAGGTGCTAAGAAATGGGTTAGAATTGGCAAAAAGAGCATAAAACAGTTTGGAAATGGCAAAAATGGATTAGAAATGGGCAAAAATGGATTAGAAATGGGCAAAAAAAGGATTAGAAGTGGGCAAAAATAGTTTAGAAATGGCCAAATATGGCGAAATACAGGTAAGGAATGGGCACAAAAGAGTTCGAAAAGGAAGCAAATGGCTTGAAACGGGTTGAAAGTGGGCAAGAATATGAGGGAAACGGCAAAAAATGGATTAAAGAGGGTTTCAGATTGGCAAAAAGGGGAGAGAAATGGCCAAGGTTGCTTAACAGTAGCCAGAAATGGCTGGAAATGGGTTAGAAACAGGCAAATTGTTTAGAAAGAGCAAAAAAGGCTTAAAATGGGTTGAAATGGGCCAAAAATGCTTTAGAAATAGCTAAAAATGACTTAAAAGGAATTAGAAGTGGGAAAAAATGGAATAGAAATGGCCAAAATGGCCTAAAACTTTTCTGAAACTTCCAAGAGTGCGTAAGAAATGGGAAAAAAGAAGGCTTGAAAGTAGCTAGAAAAGGGCAAAAGCCGGTTAGAAATGGCCAAAAATGTCTTAAAACGAGTGTCAAATGGGCAAAAATGGGATGGGAATGGGAAAAAGTGTTTAGAAATTGCCAAGAATGGCTAAAAACGGGATAGAAAAGGGCAGAACCAGGTCAGAAAGGGACAAAAATGGTTGAAAACAGGAAAGAAAGGGGTTAGCAAAGGAAAGAAATGGCTTAAAACGGGTTAGAAATTGACAGAAGTGGGTTAGGAAAGGAAAAATAGAGGCTTAAAATGACTTAGAAATGGCCAAAAATGTTTCCAGACAGGTTAGAAGTGGGTAAAAATGGCTTAGAAAAGGCCAAAAGCGGGCTAGAAATAGATGAAATTGCCAAAAAGTGGGTTCAATAGGGCAAAAAATGGGTTAGAAAACACCAAAAAATGCTTTGAACGGGCTAGAAATGGCCAAAAATGGGCTAGAAATAGACCAAAACGGCTCAAAAGAGGTTAGAAATGGACAAAAACAGTTTGGAAAAGGCAAAACCACGGCGTAAAACGGGTTGAAACTTGGCAAAAATAGGATCGAAATGGGCAAGCATGGGATAGGAATGTCAAAAATTGTTGAGAAATAGCCAAAAATGGTTTTATAGGGGTTAGAAATGGGTACACATGAGTGAGAAATGGCCAAAAATGGTTCCAGACAGGTTAGCAGGGAGTAAAAATGGGTTAGCTAAGGCCCAAGATGGCTGAAAGCGGGTAAGAAATAGGCAAAAATGAGTAAGGAAAGGGAAAACAATGGCTAAAAATGGGTTAGAAATGCGCAAAAAGGGGTTAGAAATGGCCAAAGCCTACTTAAACCGACTTAGAAGTGCGAAAACGTGGTTTCGAAATGGCTAAAACTGGCTTTGAAAGAGGCCAATGTGGCATAAAAAAGGTTAGAAACGGCCCAAAATTGCTCAAAAGGGGTTAGAGAGGTGCTAAGAAATGGGTTAGAATTGGCAAAAAGAGCATAAAACAGTTTGGAAATGGGCAAAAATGGATTAGAAATGGGCAAAAAATGGATTAGAAATGGGCAAAAAAAGGATTAGAAGTGGGCAAAAATAGTTTAGAAATGGCCAAATATGGCGAAATACAGGTAAGGAATGGGCACAAAATAGTTCGAAAAGGAAGCAAATGGCTTGAAACGGTTTGAAAGTGGGCAAGAATATGAGGGAAACGGCAAAAAATGGATTAAAGAGGGTTTCAGATTGGCAAAAAGGGGAGAGAAATGGCCAAGGTTGCTTAACAGTAGCCAGAAATGGCTGGAAATGGGTTAGAAAAAGGCAAATTGTTTAGAAAAGAGCAAAAAAGGCTTAAAATGGGTTGAAATGGGCCAAAAATGCTTTAGAAATAGCTAAAAATGACTTAAAAGGAATTAGAAGTGGGAAAAAATGGAATAGAAATGGCCAAAATGGCCTAAAACTTTTCTGAAACTTCCAAGAGTGCGTAAGAAATGGGAAAAAAGAAGGCTTGAAAGTAGCTAGAAAAGGGCAAAAGCCGGTTAGAAATGGCCAAAAATGTCTTAAAACGAGTGTCAAATGGGCAAAAATGGGATAGAAATGGGAAAAAGTGTTTAGAAATTGCCAAGAATGGCTAAAAACGGGATAGAAAAGGGCAGAACCAGGTCAGAAAGGGACAAAAATGGTTGAAAACAGGAAAGAAAGGGGTTAGCAAAGGAAAGAAATGGCTTAAAACGGGTTAGAAATTGACAGAAGTGGGTTAGGAAAGGAAAAATAGAGGCTTAAAATGACTTAGAAATGGCCAAAAATGTTTCCAGACAGGTTAGAAGTGGGTAAAAATGGGTTAGAAAAGGCCAAAAGCGGGCTAGAAATAGATGAAATTGCCAAAAAGTGGGTTCAATAGGGCAAAAAATGGGTTAGAAAACACCAAAAAATGCTTTGAACGGGCTAGAAATGGCCAAAAATGGGCTAGAAATAGACCAAAACGGCTCAAAACAGGTTAGAAATGGACAAAAACAGTTTGGAAATGGCAAAACCACGGGGTAAAACGGGTTGAAACTTGGCAAAAATAGGATCGAAATGGGCAAGCATGGGATAGGAATGTCAAAAATTGTTGAGAAATAGCCAAAAATGGTTTTATCGCGGTTAGAAATGGGTACACATGAGTGAGAAATGGCCAAAAATGGTTCCAGACAGGTTAGCAGGGAGTAAAAATGGGTTAGCTAAGGCCCAAGATGGCTGAAAGCGGGTAAGAAATAGGCAAAAATGAGTAAGGAAAGGGAAAACAATGGCTAAAAATGGGTTAGAAATGCGCAAAAAGGGGTTAGAAATGGCCAAAGCCTACTTAAACCGACTTAGAAGTGCGAAAACGTGGTTTCGAAATGGCTAAAACTGGCTTTGAAAGAGGCCAATGTGGCATAAAAAAGGTTAGAAACGGCCCAAAATTGCTCAAAAGGGGTTAGAGAGGTGCTAAGAAATGGGTTAGAATTGGCAAAAAGAGCATAAAACAGTTTGGAAATGGGCAAAAATGGATTAGAAATGGGCAAAAAATGGATTAGAAATGGGCAAAAAAAGGATTAGAAGTGGGCAAAAATAGTTTAGAAATGGCCAAATATGGCGAAATACAGGTAAGGAATGGGCACAAAATAGTTCGAAAAGGAAGCAAATGGCTTGAAACGGGTTGAAAGTGGGCAAGAATATGAGGGAAACGGCAAAAAATGGATTAAAGAGGGTTTCAGATTGGCAAAAAGGGGAGAGAAATGGCCAAGGTTGCTTAACAGTAGCCAGAAATGGCTGGAAATGGGTTAGAAACAGGCAAATTGTTTAGAAAAGAGCAAAAAAGGCTTAAAATGGGTTGAAATGGGCCAAAAATGCTTTAGAAATAGCTAAAAATGACTTAAAAGGAATTAGAAGTGGGAAAAAATGGAATAGAAATGGCCAAAATGGCCTAAAACTTTTCTGAAACTTCCAAGAGTGCGTAAGAAATGGGAAAAAAGAAGGCTTGAAAGTAGCTAGAAAAGGGCAAAAGCCGGTTAGAAATGGCCAAAAATGTCTTAAAACGAGTGTCAAATGGGCAAAAATGGGATAGAAATGGGAAAAAGTGTTTAGAAATTGCCAAGAATGGCTAAAAACGGGATAGAAAAGGGCAGAACCAGGTCAGAAAGGGACAAAAATGGTTGAAAACAGGAAAGAAAGGGGTTAGCAAAGGAAAGAAATGGCTTAAAACGGGTTAGAAATTGACAGAAGTGGGTTAGGAAAGGAAAAATAGAGGCTTAAAATGACTTAGAAATGGCCAAAAATGTTTCCAGACAGGTTAGAAGTGGGTAAAAATGGGTTAGAAAAGGCCAAAAGCGGGCTAGAGATAGATGAAATTGCCAAAAAGTGGGTTCAATAGGGCAAAAAATGGTTAGAAAACACCAAAAAATGCTTTGAACGGGCTAGAAATGGCCAAAAATGGGCTAGAAATCGACCAAAACGGCTCAAAACAGGTTAGAAATGGACAAAAACAGTTTGGAAAAGGCAAAACCACGGCGTAAAACGGGTTGAAACTTGGCAAAAATAGGATCGAAATGGGCAAGCATGGGATAGGAATGTCAAAAATTGTTGAGAAATAGCCAAAAATGGTTTTATAGGGGTTAGAAATGGGTACACATGAGTGAGAAATGGCCAAAAATGGTTCCAGACAGGTTAGCAGGGAGTAAAAATGGGTTAGCTAAGGCCCAAGATGGCTGAAAGCGGGTAAGAAATAGGCAAAAATGAGTAAGGAAAGGGAAAATAATGGCTAAAAATGGGTTAGAAATGCGCAAAAAGGGGTTAGAAATGGCCAAAGCCTACTTAAACCGACTTAGAAGTGCGAAAACGTGGTTTCGAAATGGCTAAAACTGGCTTTGAAAGAGGCCAATGTGGCATAAAAAAGGTTAGAAACGGCCCAAAATTGCTCAAAAGGGGTTAGAGAGGTGCTAAGAAATGGGTTAGAATTGGCAAAAAGAGCATAAAACAGTTTGGAAATGGGCAAAAATGGATTAGAAATGGGCAAAAAATGGATTAGAAATGGGCAAAAAAAGGATTAGAAGTGGGCAAAAATAGTTTAGAAATGGCCAAATATGGCGAAATACAGGTAAGGAATGGGCACAAAATAGTTCGAAAAGGAAGCAAATGGCTTGAAACGGGTTGAAAGTGGGCAAGAATATGAGGGAAACGGCAAAAAATGGATTAAAGAGGGTTTCAGATTGGCAAAAAGGGGAGAGAAATGGCCAAGGTTGCTTAACAGTAGCCAGAAATGGCTGGAAATGGGTTAGAAACAGGCAAATTGTTTAGAAAAGAGCAAAAAAGGCTTAAAATGGGTTGAAATGGGCCAAAAATGCTTTAGAAATAGCTAAAAATGACTTAAAAGGAATTAGAAGTGGGAAAAAATGGAATAGAAATGGCCAAAATGGCCTAAAACTTTTCTGAAACTTCCAAGAGTGCGTAAGAAATGGGAAAAAAGAAGGCTTGAAAGTAGCTAGAAAAGGGCAAAAGCCGGTTAGAAATGGCCAAAAATGTCTTAAAACGAGTGTCAAATGGGCAAAAATGGGATAGAAATGGGAAAAAGTGTTTAGAAATTGCCAAGAATGGCTAAAAACGGGATAGAAAAGGGCAGAACCAGGTCAGAAAGGGACAAAAATGGTTGAAAACAGGAAAGAAAGGGGTTAGCAAAGGAAAGAAATGGCTTAAAACGGGTTAGAAATTGACAGAAGTGGGTTAGGAAAGGAAAAATAGAGGCTTAAAATGACTTAGAAATGGCCAAAAATGTTTCCAGACAGGTTAGAAGTGGGTAAAAATGGGTTAGAAAAGGCCAAAAGCGGGCTAGAGATAGATGAAATTGCCAAAAAGTGGGTTCAATAGGGCAAAAAATGGGTTAGAAAACACCAAAAAATGCTTTGAACGGGCTAGAAATGGCCAAAAATGGGCTAGAAATCGACCAAAACGGCTCAAAACAGGTTAGAAATGGACAAAAACAGTTTGGAAAAGGCAAAACCACGGCGTAAAACGGGTTGAAACTTGGCAAAAATAGGATCGAAATGGGCAAGCATGGGATAGGAATGTCAAAAATTGTTGAGAAATAGCCAAAAATGGTTTTATAGGGGTTAGAAATGGGTACACATGAGTGAGAAATGGCCAAAAATGGTTCCAGACAGGTTAGCAGGGAGTAAAAATGGGTTAGCTAAGGCCCAAGATGGCTGAAAGCGGGTAAGAAATAGGCAAAAATGAGTAAGGAAAGGGAAAATAATGGCTAAAAATGGGTTAGAAATGCGCAAAAAGGGGTTAGAAATGGCCAAAGCCTACTTAAACCGACTTAGAAGTGCGAAAACGTGGTTTCGAAATGGCTAAAACTGGCTTTGAAAGAGGCCAATGTGGCATAAAAAAGGTTAGAAACGGCCCAAAATTGCTCAAAAGGGGTTAGAGAGGTGCTAAGAAATGGGTTAGAATTGGCAAAAAGAGCATAAAACAGTTTGGAAATGGGCAAAAATGGATTAGAAATGGGCAAAAAATGGATTAGAAATGGGCAAAAAAAGGATTAGAAGTGGGCAAAAATAGTTTAGAAATGGCCAAATATGGCGAAATACAGGTAAGGAATGGGCACAAAATAGTTCGAAAAGGAAGCAAATCGCTTGAAACGGGTTGAAAGTGGGCAAGAATATGAGGGAAACGGCAAAAAATGGATTAAAGAGGGTTTCAGATTGGCAAAAAGGGGAGAGAAATGGCCAAGGTTGCTTAACAGTAGCCAGAAATGGCTGGAAATGGGTTAGAAACAGGCAAATTGTTTAGAAAAGAGCAAAAAAGGCTTAAAATGGGTTGAAATGGGCCAAAAATGCTTTAGAAATAGCTAAAAATGACTTAAAAGGATTTAGAAGTGGGAAAAAATGGAATAGAAATGGCCAAAATGGCCTAAAACTTTTCTGAAACTTCCAAGAGTGCGTAAGAAATGGGAAAAAAGAAGGCTTGAAAGTAGCTAGAAAAGGGCAAAAGCCGGCTAGAAATGGCCAAAAATGTCTTAAAACGAGTGTCAAATGGGCAAAAATGGGATAGAAATGGGAAAAAGTGTTTAGAAATTGCCAAGAATGGCTAAAAACGGGATAGAAAAGGGCAGAACCAGGTCAGAAAGGGACAAAAATGGTTGAAAACAGGAAAGAAAGGGGTTAGCAAAGGAAAGAAATGGCTTAAAACGGGTTAGAAATTGACAGAAGTGGGTTAGGAAAGGAAAAATAGAGGCTTAAAATGACTTAGAAATGGCCAAAAATGTTTCCAGACAGGTTAGAAGTGGGTAAAAATGGGTTAGAAAAGGCCAAAAGCGGGCTAGAAATAGATGAAATTGCCAAAAAGTGGGTTCAATAGGGCAAAAAATGGGTTAGAAAACACCAAAAAATGCTTTGAACGGGCTAGAAATGGCCAAAAATGGGCTAGAAATCGACCAAAACGGCTCAAAAGAGGTTAGAAATGGACAAAAACAGTTTGGAAATGGCAAAACCACGGCGTAAAACGGGTTGAAACTTGGCAAAAATAGGATCGAAATGGGCAAGCATGGGATAGGAATGTCAAAAATTGTTGAGAAATAGCCAAAAATGGTTTTATCGCGGTTAGAAATGGGTACACATGAGTGAGAAATGGCCAAAAATGGTTCCAGACAGGTTAGCAGGGAGTAAAAATGGGTTAGCTAAGGCCCAAGATGGCTGAAAGCGGGTAAGAAATAGGCAAAAATGAGTAAGGAAAGGGAAAATAATGGCTAAAAATGGGTTAGAAATGCGCAAAAAGGGGTTAGAAATGGCCAAAGCCTACTTAAACCGACTTAGAAGTGCGAAAACGTGGTTTCGAAATGGCTAAAACTGGCTTTGAAAGAGGCCAATGTGGCATAAAAAAGGTTAGAAACGGCCCAAAATTGCTCAAAAGGGGTTAGAGAGGTGCTAAGAAATGGGTTAGAATTGGCAAAAAGAGCATAAAACAGTTTGGAAATGGGCAAAAATGGATTAGAAATGGGCAAAAAATGGATTAGAAATGGGCAAAAAAAGGATTAGAAGTGGGCAAAAATAGTTTAGAAATGGCCAAATATGGCGAAATACAGGTAAGGAATGGGCACAAAAGAGTTCGAAAAGGAAGCAAATGGCTTGAAACGGGTTGAAAGTGGGCAAGAATATGAGGGAAACGGCAAAAAATGGATTAAAGAGGGTTTCAGATTGGCAAAAAGGGGAGAGAAATGGCCAAGGTTGCTTAACAGTAGCCAGAAATGGCTGGAAATGGGTTAGAAACAGGCAAATTGTTTAGAAAAGAGCAAAAAAGGCTTAAAATGGGTTGAAATGGGCCAAAAATGCTTTAGAAATAGCTAAAAATGACTTAAAAGGAATTAGAAGTGGGAAAAAATGGAATAGAAATGGCCAAAATGGCCTAAAACTTTTCTGAAACTTCCAAGAGTGCGTAAGAAATGGGAAAAAAGAAGGCTTGAAAGTAGCTAGAAAAGGGCAAAAGCCGGTTAGAAATGGCCAAAAATGTCTTAAAACGAGTGTCAAATGGGCAAAAATGGGATGGGAATGGGAAAAAGTGTTTAGAAATTGCCAAGAATGGCTAAAAACGGGATAGAAAAGGGCAGAACCAGGTCAGAAAGGGACAAAAATGGTTGAAAACAGGAAAGAAAGGGGTTAGCAAAGGAAAGAAATGGCTTAAAACGGGTTAGAAATTGACAGAAGTGGGTTAGGAAAGGAAAAATAGAGGCTTAAAATGACTTAGAAATGGCCAAAAATGTTTCCAGACAGGTTAGAAGTGGGTAAAAATGGCTTAGAAAAGGCCAAAAGCGGGCTAGAAATAGATGAAATTGCCAAAAAGTGGGTTCAATAGGGCAAAAAATGGGTTAGAAAACACCAAAAAATGCTTTGAACGGGCTAGAAATGGCCAAAAATGGGCTAGAAATAGACCAAAACGGCTCAAAAGAGGTTAGAAATGGACAAAAACAGTTTGGAAAAGGCAAAACCACGGCGTAAAACGGGTTGAAACTTGGCAAAAATAGGATCGAAATGGGCAAGCATGGGATAGGAATGTCAAAAATTGTTGAGAAATAGCCAAAAATGGTTTTATAGGGGTTAGAAATGGGTACACATGAGTGAGAAATGGCCAAAAATGGTTCCAGACAGGTTAGCAGGGAGTAAAAATGGGTTAGCTAAGGCCCAAGATGGCTGAAAGCGGGTAAGAAATAGGCAAAAATGAGTAAGGAAAGGGAAAACAATGGCTAAAAATGGGTTAGAAATGCGCAAAAAGGGGTTAGAAATGGCCAAAGCCTACTTAAACCGACTTAGAAGTGCGAAAACGTGGTTTCGAAATGGCTAAAACTGGCTTTGAAAGAGGCCAATGTGGCATAAAAAAGGTTAGAAACGGCCCAAAATTGCTCAAAAGGGGTTAGAGAGGTGCTAAGAAATGGGTTAGAATTGGCAAAAAGAGCATAAAACAGTTTGGAAATGGGCAAAAATGGATTAGAAATGGGCAAAAAATGGATTAGAAATGGGCAAAAAAAGGATTAGAAGTGGGCAAAAATAGTTTAGAAATGGCCAAATATGGCGAAATACAGGTAAGGAATGGGCACAAAATAGTTCGAAAAGGAAGCAAATGGCTTGAAACGGTTTGAAAGTGGGCAAGAATATGAGGGAAACGGCAAAAAATGGATTAAAGAGGGTTTCAGATTGGCAAAAAGGGGAGAGAAATGGCCAAGGTTGCTTAACAGTAGCCAGAAATGGCTGGAAATGGGTTAGAAAAAGGCAAATTGTTTAGAAAAGAGCAAAAAAGGCTTAAAATGGGTTGAAATGGGCCAAAAATGCTTTAGAAATAGCTAAAAATGACTTAAAAGGAATTAGAAGTGGGAAAAAATGGAATAGAAATGGCCAAAATGGCCTAAAACTTTTCTGAAACTTCCAAGAGTGCGTAAGAAATGGGAAAAAAGAAGGCTTGAAAGTAGCTAGAAAAGGGCAAAAGCCGGTTAGAAATGGCCAAAAATGTCTTAAAACGAGTGTCAAATGGGCAAAAATGGGATGGGAATGGGAAAAAGTGTTTAGAAATTGCCAAGAATGGCTAAAAACGGGATAGAAAAGGGCAGAACCAGGTCAGAAAGGGACAAAAATGGTTGAAAACAGGAAAGAAAGGGGTTAGCAAAGGAAAGAAATGGCTTAAAACGGGTTAGAAATTGACAGAAGTGGGTTAGGAAAGGAAAAATAGAGGCTTAAAATGACTTAGAAATGGCCAAAAATGTTTCCAGACAGGTTAGAAGTGGGTAAAAATGGCTTAGAAAAGGCCAAAAGCGGGCTAGAAATAGATGAAATTGCCAAAAAGTGGGTTCAATAGGGCAAAAAATGGGTTAGAAAACACCAAAAAATGCTTTGAACGGGCTAGAAATGGCCAAAAATGGGCTAGAAATAGACCAAAACGGCTCAAAAGAGGTTAGAAATGGACAAAAACAGTTTGGAAAAGGCAAAACCACGGCGTAAAACGGGTTGAAACTTGGCAAAAATAGGATCGAAATGGGCAAGCATGGGATAGGAATGTCAAAAATTGTTGAGAAATAGCCAAAAATGGTTTTATAGGGGTTAGAAATGGGTACACATGAGTGAGAAATGGCCAAAAATGGTTCCAGACAGGTTAGCAGGGAGTAAAAATGGGTTAGCTAAGGCCCAAGATGGCTGAAAGCGGGTAAGAAATAGGCAAAAATGAGTAAGGAAAGGGAAAACAATGGCTAAAAATGGGTTAGAAATGCGCAAAAAGGGGTTAGAAATGGCCAAAGCCTACTTAAACCGACTTAGAAGTGCGAAAACGTGGTTTCGAAATGGCTAAAACTGGCTTTGAAAGAGGCCAATGTGGCATAAAAAAGGTTAGAAACGGCCCAAAATTGCTCAAAAGGGGTTAGAGAGGTGCTAAGAAATGGGTTAGAATTGGCAAAAAGAGCATAAAACAGTTTGGAAATGGGCAAAAATGGATTAGAAATGGGCAAAAAATGGATTAGAAATGGGCAAAAAAAGGATTAGAAGTGGGCAAAAATAGTTTAGAAATGGCCAAATATGGCGAAATACAGGTAAGGAATGGGCACAAAATAGTTCGAAAAGGAAGCAAATGGCTTGAAACGGTTTGAAAGTGGGCAAGAATATGAGGGAAACGGCAAAAAATGGATTAAAGAGGGTTTCAGATTGGCAAAAAGGGGAGAGAAATGGCCAAGGTTGCTTAACAGTAGCCAGAAATGGCTGGAAATGGGTTAGAAAAAGGCAAATTGTTTAGAAAAGAGCAAAAAAGGCTTAAAATGGGTTGAAATGGGCCAAAAATGCTTTAGAAATAGCTAAAAATGACTTAAAAGGAATTAGAAGTGGGAAAAAATGGAATAGAAATGGCCAAAATG
Source organism: Lathamus discolor (assembly GCF_037157495.1). Taxonomy (NCBI): domain Eukaryota; kingdom Metazoa; phylum Chordata; class Aves; order Psittaciformes; family Psittacidae; genus Lathamus; species Lathamus discolor. Next base: position 36,686 of record NW_027069138.1, read on the forward strand.
GCCTAAAACTTTTCTGAAACTTCCAAGAGTGCGTAAGAAATGGGAAAAAAGAAGGCTTGAAAGTAGCTAGAAAAGGGCAAAAGCCGGTTAGAAATGGCCAAAAATGTCTTAAAACGAGTGTCAAATGGGCAAAAATGGGATAGAAATGGGAAAAAGTGTTTAGAAATTGCCAAGAATGGCTAAAAACGGGATAGAAAAGGGCAGAACCAGGTCAGAAAGGGACAAAAATGGTTGAAAACAGGAAAGAAAGGGGTTAGCAAAGGAAAGAAATGGCTTAAAACGGGTTAGAAATTGACAGAAGTGGGTTAGGAAAGGAAAAATAGAGGCTTAAAATGACTTAGAAATGGCCAAAAATGTTTCCAGACAGGTTAGAAGTGGGTAAAAATGGGTTAGAAAAGGCCAAAAGCGGGCTAGAAATAGATGAAATTGCCAAAAAGTGGGTTCAATAGGGCAAAAAATGGGTTAGAAAACACCAAAAAATGCTTTGAACGGGCTAGAAATGGCCAAAAATGGGCTAGAAATAGACCAAAACGGCTCAAAACAGGTTAGAAATGGACAAAAACAGTTTGGAAATGGCAAAACCACGGGGTAAAACGGGTTGAAACTTGGCAAAAATAGGATCGAAATGGGCAAGCATGGGATAGGAATGTCAAAAATTGTTGAGAAATAGCCAAAAATGGTTTTATCGCGGTTAGAAATGGGTACACATGAGTGAGAAATGGCCAAAAATGGTTCCAGACAGGTTAGCAGGGAGTAAAAATGGGTTAGCTAAGGCCCAAGATGGCTGAAAGCGGGTAAGAAATAGGCAAAAATGAGTAAGGAAAGGGAAAACAATGGCTAAAAATGGGTTAGAAATGCGCAAAAAGGGGTTAGAAATGGCCAAAGCCTACTTAAACCGACTTAGAAGTGCGAAAACGTGGTTTCGAAATGGCTAAAACTGGCTTTGAAAGAGGCCAATGTGGCATAAAAAAGGTTAGAAACGGCCCAAAATTGCTCAAAAGGGGTTAGAGAGGTGCTAAGAAATGGGTTAGAATTGGCAAAAAGAGCATAAAACAGTTTGGAAATGGGCAAAAATGGATTAGAAATGGGCAAAAAATGGATTAGAAATGGGCAAAAAAAGGATTAGAAGTGGGCAAAAATAGTTTAGAAATGGCCAAATATGGCGAAATACAGGTAAGGAATGGGCACAAAATAGTTCGAAAAGGAAGCAAATGGCTTGAAACGGGTTGAAAGTGGGCAAGAATATGAGGGAAACGGCAAAAAATGGATTAAAGAGGGTTTCAGATTGGCAAAAAGGGGAGAGAAATGGCCAAGGTTGCTTAACAGTAGCCAGAAATGGCTGGAAATGGGTTAGAAACAGGCAAATTGTTTAGAAAAGAGCAAAAAAGGCTTAAAATGGGTTGAAATGGGCCAAAAATGCTTTAGAAATAGCTAAAAATGACTTAAAAGGAATTAGAAGTGGGAAAAAATGGAATAGAAATGGCCAAAATGGCCTAAAACTTTTCTGAAACTTCCAAGAGTGCGTAAGAAATGGGAAAAAAGAAGGCTTGAAAGTAGCTAGAAAAGGGCAAAAGCCGGTTAGAAATGGCCAAAAATGTCTTAAAACGAGTGTCAAATGGGCAAAAATGGGATAGAAATGGGAAAAAGTGTTTAGAAATTGCCAAGAATGGCTAAAAACGGGATAGAAAAGGGCAGAACCAGGTCAGAAAGGGACAAAAATGGTTGAAAACAGGAAAGAAAGGGGTTAGCAAAGGAAAGAAATGGCTTAAAACGGGTTAGAAATTGACAGAAGTGGGTTAGGAAAGGAAAAATAGAGGCTTAAAATGACTTAGAAATGGCCAAAAATGTTTCCAGACAGGTTAGAAGTGGGTAAAAATGGGTTAGAAAAGGCCAAAAGCGGGCTAGAGATAGATGAAATTGCCAAAAAGTGGGTTCAATAGGGCAAAAAATGGGTTAGAAAACACCAAAAAATGCTTTGAACGGGCTAGAAATGGCCAAAAATGGGCTAGAAATCGACCAAAACGGCTCAAAACAGGTTAGAAATGGACAAAAACAGTTTGGAAATGGCAAAACCACGGCGTAAAACGGGTTGAAACTTGGCAAAAATAGGATCGAAATGGGCAAGCATGGGATAGGAATGTCAAAAATTGTTGAGAAATAGCCAAAAATGGTTTTATAGGGGTTAGAAATGGGTACACATGAGTGAGAAATGGCCAAAAATGGTTCCAGACAGGTTAGCAGGGAGTAAAAATGGGTTAGCTAAGGCCCAAGATGGCTGAAAGCGGGTAAGAAATAGGCAAAAATGAGTAAGGAAAGGGAAAATAATGGCTAAAAATGGGTTAGAAATGCGCAAAAAGGGGTTAGAAATGGCCAAAGCCTACTTAAACCGACTTAGAAGTGCGAAAACGTGGTTTCGAAATGGCTAAAACTGGCTTTGAAAGAGGCCAATGTGGCATAAAAAAGGTTAGAAACGGCCCAAAATTGCTCAAAAGGGGTTAGAGAGGTGCTAAGAAATGGGTTAGAATTGGCAAAAAGAGCATAAAACAGTTTGGAAATGGGCAAAAATGGATTAGAAATGGGCAAAAAATGGATTAGAAATGGGCAAAAAAAGGATTAGAAGTGGGCAAAAATAGTTTAGAAATGGCCAAATATGGCGAAATACAGGTAAGGAATGGGCACAAAATAGTTCGAAAAGGAAGCAAATCGCTTGAAACGGGTTGAAAGTGGGCAAGAATATGAGGGAAACGGCAAAAAATGGATTAAAGAGGGTTTCAGATTGGCAAAAAGGGGAGAGAAATGGCCAAGGTTGCTTAACAGTAGCCAGAAATGGCTGGAAATGGGTTAGAAACAGGCAAATTGTTTAGAAAAGAGCAAAAAAGGCTTAAAATGGGTTGAAATGGGCCAAAAATGCTTTAGAAATAGCTAAAAATGACTGAAAAGGATTTAGAAGTGGGAAAAAATGGAATAGAAATGGCCAAAATGGCCTAAAACTTTTCTGAAACTTCCAAGAGTGCGTAAGAAATGGGAAAAAAGAAGGCTTGAAAGTAGCTAGAAAAGGGCAAAAGCCGGCTAGAAATGGCCAAAAATGTCTTAAAACGAGTGTCAAATGGGCAAAAATGGGATAGAAATGGGAAAAAGTGTTTAGAAATTGCCAAGAATGGCTAAAAACGGGATAGAAAAGGGCAGAACCAGGTCAGAAAGGGACAAAAATGGTTGAAAACAGGAAAGAAAGGGGTTAGCAAAGGAAAGAAATGGCTTAAAACGGGTTAGAAAATGACAGAAGTGGGTTAGGAAAGGAAAAATAGAGGCTTAAAATGACTTAGAAATGGCCAAAAATGTTTCCAGACAGGTTAGAAGTGGGTAAAAATGGGTTAGAAAAGGCCAAAAGCGGGCTAGAAATAGATGAAATTGCCAAAAAGTGGGTTCAATAGGGCAAAAAATGGGTTAGAAAACACCAAAAAATGCTTTGAACGGGCTAGAAATGGCCAAAAATGGGCTAGAAATCGACCAAAACGGCTCAAAAGAGGTTAGAAATGGACAAAAACAGTTCGGAAAAGGCAAAACCACGGCGTAAAACGGGTTGAAACTTGGCAAAAATAGGATCGAAATGGGCAAGCATGGGATAGGAATGTCAAAAATTGTTGAGAAATAGCCAAAAATGGTTTTATAGGGGTTAGAAATGGGTACACATGAGTGAGAAATGGCCAAAAATGGTTCCAGACAGGTTAGCAGGGAGTAAAAATGGGTTAGCTAAGGCCCAAGATGGCTGAAAGCGGGTAAGAAATAGGCAAAAATGAGTAAGGAAAGGGAAAACAATGGCTAAAAATGGGTTAGAAATGCGCAAAAAGGGGTTAGAAATGGCCAAAGCCTACTTAAACCGACTTAGAAGTGCGAAAACGTGGTTTCGAAATGGCTAAAACTGGCTTTGAAAGAGGCCAATGTGGCATAAAAAAGGTTAGAAACGGCCCAAAATTGCTCAAAAGGGGTTAGAGAGGTGCTAAGAAATGGGTTAGAATTGGCAAAAAGAGCATAAAACATTTTGGAAATGGGCAAAAATGGATTAGAAATGGGCAAAAAATGGATTAGAAATGGGCAAAAAAAGGATAAGAAGTGGGCAAAAATAGTTTAGAAATGGCCAAATATGGCGAAATACAGGTAAGGAATGGGCACAAAAGAGTTCGAAAAGGAAGCAAATGGCTTGAAACGGGTTGAAAGTGGGCAAGAATATGAGGGAAACGGCAAAAAATGGATTAAAGAGGGTTTCAGATTGGCAAAAAGGGGAGAGAAATGGCCAAGGTTGCTTAACAGTAGCCAGAAATGGCTGGAAATGGGTTAGAAACAGGCAAATTGTTTAGAAAAGAGCAAAAAAGGCTTAAAATGGGTTGAAATGGGCCAAAAATGCTTTAGAAATAGCTAAAAATGACTTAAAAGGCATTAGAAGTGGGAAAAAATGGAATAGAAATGGACAAAATGGCCTACAACTTTTCTGAAACTTCCAAGAGTGCGTAAGAAATGGGAAAAAAGAAGGCTTGAAAGTAGCTAGAAAAGGGCAAAAGCCGGTTAGAAATGGCCAAAAATGTCTTAAAACTAGTGTCAAATGGGCAAAAATGGGATGGGAATGGGAAAAAGTGTTTAGAAATTGCCAAGAATGGCTAAAAACGGGATAGAAAAGGGCAGAACCAGGTCAGAAAGGGACAAAAATGGTTGAAAACAGGAAAGAAAGGGGTTAGCAAAGGAAAGAAATGGCTTAAAACGGGTTAGAAATTGACAGAAGTGGGTTAGGAAAGGAAAAATAGAGGCTTAAAATGACTTAGAAATGGCCAAAAATGTTTCCAGACAGGTTAGAAGTGGGTAAAAATGGGTTAGAAAAGGCCAAAAGCGGGCTAGAAATAGATGAAATTGCCAAAAAGTGGGTTCAATAGGGCAAAAAATGGGTTAGAAAACACCAAAAAATGCTTTGAACGGGCTAGAAATGGCCAAAAATGGGCTAGAAATCGACCAAAACGGCTCAAAAGAGGTTAGAAATGGACAAAAACAGTTTGGAAATGGCAAAACCACGGCGTAAAACGGGTTGAAACTTGGCAAAAATAGGATCGAAATGGGCAAGCATGGGATAGGAATGTCAAAAATTGTTGAGAAATAGCCAAAAATGGTTTTATCGCGGTTAGAAATGGGTACACATGAGTGAGAAATGGCCAAAAATGGTTCCAGACAGGTTAGCAGGGAGTAAAAATGGGTTAGCTAAGGCCCAAGATGGCTGAAAGCGGGTAAGAAATAGGCAAAAATGAGTAAGGAAAGGGAAAATAATGGCTAAAAATGGGTTAGAAATGCGCAAAAAGGGGTTAGAAATGGCCAAAGCCTACTTAAACCGACTTAGAAGTGCGAAAACGTGGTTTCGAAATGGCTAAAACTGGCTTTGAAAGAGGCCAATGTGGCATAAAAAAGGTTAGAAACGGCCCAAAATTGCTCAAAAGGGGTTAGAGAGGTGCTAAGAAATGGGTTAGAATTGGCAAAAAGAGCATAAAACAGTTTGGAAATGGGCAAAAATGGATTAGAAATGGGCAAAAAATGGATTAGAAATGGGCAAAAAAAGGATTAGAAGTGGGCAAAAATAGTTTAGAAATGGCCAAATATGGCGAAATACAGGTAAGGAATGGGCACAAAAGAGTTCGAAAAGGAAGCAAATGGCTTGAAACGGGTTGAAAGTGGGCAAGAATATGAGGGAAACGGCAAAAAATGGATTAAAGAGGGTTTCAGATTGGCAAAAAGGGGAGAGAAATGGCCAAGGTTGCTTAACAGTAGCCAGAAATGGCTGGAAATGGGTTAGAAACAGGCAAATTGTTTAGAAAAGAGCAAAAAAGGCTTAAAATGGGTTGAAATGGGCCAAAAATGCTTTAGAAATAGCTAAAAATGACTTAAAAGGAATTAGAAGTGGGAAAAAATGGAATAGAAATGGCCAAAATGGCCTAAAACTTTTCTGAAACTTCCAAGAGTGCGTAAGAAATGGGAAAAAAGAAGGCTTGAAAGTAGCTAGAAAAGGGCAAAAGCCGGTTAGAAATGGCCAAAAATGTCTTAAAACGAGTGTCAAATGGGCAAAAATGGGATGGGAATGGGAAAAAGTGTTTAGAAATTGCCAAGAATGGCTAAAAACGGGATAGAAAAGGGCAGAACCAGGTCAGAAAGGGACAAAAATGGTTGAAAACAGGAAAGAAAGGGGTTAGCAAAGGAAAGAAATGGCTTAAAACGGGTTAGAAATTGACAGAAGTGGGTTAGGAAAGGAAAAATAGAGGCTTAAAATGACTTAGAAATGGCCAAAAATGTTTCCAGACAGGTTAGAAGTGGGTAAAAATGGCTTAGAAAAGGCCAAAAGCGGGCTAGAAATAGATGAAATTGCCAAAAAGTGGGTTCAATAGGGCAAAAAATGGGTTAGAAAACACCAAAAAATGCTTTGAACGGGCTAGAAATGGCCAAAAATGGGCTAGAAATAGACCAAAACGGCTCAAAAGAGGTTAGAAATGGACAAAAACAGTTTGGAAAAGGCAAAACCACGGCGTAAAACGGGTTGAAACTTGGCAAAAATAGGATCGAAATGGGCAAGCATGGGATAGGAATGTCAAAAATTGTTGAGAAATAGCCAAAAATGGTTTTATAGGGGTTAGAAATGGGTACACATGAGTGAGAAATGGCCAAAAATGGTTCCAGACAGGTTAGCAGGGAGTAAAAATGGGTTAGCTAAGGCCCAAGATGGCTGAAAGCGGGTAAGAAATAGGCAAAAATGAGTAAGGAAAGGGAAAACAATGGCTAAAAATGGGTTAGAAATGCGCAAAAAGGGGTTAGAAATGGCCAAAGCCTACTTAAACCGACTTAGAAGTGCGAAAACGTGGTTTCGAAATGGCTAAAACTGGCTTTGAAAGAGGCCAATGTGGCATAAAAAAGGTTAGAAACGGCCCAAAATTGCTCAAAAGGGGTTAGAGAGGTGCTAAGAAATGGGTTAGAATTGGCAAAAAGAGCATAAAACAGTTTGGAAATGGGCAAAAATGGATTAGAAATGGGCAAAAAATGGATTAGAAATGGGCAAAAAAAGGATTAGAAGTGGGCAAAAATAGTTTAGAAATGGCCAAATATGGCGAAATACAGGTAAGGAATGGGCACAAAATAGTTCGAAAAGGAAGCAAATGGCTTGAAACGGTTTGAAAGTGGGCAAGAATATGAGGGAAACGGCAAAAAATGGATTAAAGAGGGTTTCAGATTGGCAAAAAGGGGAGAGAAATGGCCAAGGTTGCTTAACAGTAGCCAGAAATGGCTGGAAATGGGTTAGAAAAAGGCAAATTGTTTAGAAAAGAGCAAAAAAGGCTTAAAATGGGTTGAAATGGGCCAAAAATGCTTTAGAAATAGCTAAAAATGACTTAAAAGGAATTAGAAGTGGGAAAAAATGGAATAGAAATGGCCAAAATGGCCTAAAACTTTTCTGAAACTTCCAAGAGTGCGTAAGAAATGGGAAAAAAGAAGGCTTGAAAGTAGCTAGAAAAGGGCAAAAGCCGGTTAGAAATGGCCAAAAATGTCTTAAAACGAGTGTCAAATGGGCAAAAATGGGATAGAAATGGGAAAAAGTGTTTAGAAATTGCCAAGAATGGCTAAAAACGGGATAGAAAAGGGCAGAACCAGGTCAGAAAGGGACAAAAATGGTTGAAAACAGGAAAGAAAGGGGTTAGCAAAGGAAAGAAATGGCTTAAAACGGGTTAGAAATTGACAGAAGTGGGTTAGGAAAGGAAAAATAGAGGCTTAAAATGACTTAGAAATGGCCAAAAATGTTTCCAGACAGGTTAGAAGTGGGTAAAAATGGGTTAGAAAAGGCCAAAAGCGGGCTAGAAATAGATGAAATTGCCAAAAAGTGGGTTCAATAGGGCAAAAAATGGGTTAGAAAACACCAAAAAATGCTTTGAACGGGCTAGAAATGGCCAAAAATGGGCTAGAAATAGACCAAAACGGCTCAAAACAGGTTAGAAATGGACAAAAACAGTTTGGAAATGGCAAAACCACGGGGTAAAACGGGTTGAAACTTGGCAAAAATAGGATCGAAATGGGCAAGCATGGGATAGGAATGTCAAAAATTGTTGAGAAATAGCCAAAAATGGTTTTATCGCGGTTAGAAATGGGTACACATGAGTGAGAAATGGCCAAAAATGGTTCCAGACAGGTTAGCAGGGAGTAAAAATGGGTTAGCTAAGGCCCAAGATGGCTGAAAGCGGGTAAGAAATAGGCAAAAATGAGTAAGGAAAGGGAAAACAATGGCTAAAAATGGGTTAGAAATGCGCAAAAAGGGGTTAGAAATGGCCAAAGCCTACTTAAACCGACTTAGAAGTGCGAAAACGTGGTTTCGAAATGGCTAAAACTGGCTTTGAAAGAGGCCAATGTGGCATAAAAAAGGTTAGAAACGGCCCAAAATTGCTCAAAAGGGGTTAGAGAGGTGCTAAGAAATGGGTTAGAATTGGCAAAAAGAGCATAAAACAGTTTGGAAATGGGCAAAAATGGATTAGAAATGGGCAAAAAATGGATTAGAAATGGGCAAAAAAAGGATTAGAAGTGGGCAAAAATAGTTTAGAAATGGCCAAATATGGCGAAATACAGGTAAGGAATGGGCACAAAATAGTTCGAAAAGGAAGCAAATGGCTTGAAACGGGTTGAAAGTGGGCAAGAATATGAGGGAAACGGCAAAAAATGGATTAAAGAGGGTTTCAGATTGGCAAAAAGGGGAGAGAAATGGCCAAGGTTGCTTAACAGTAGCCAGAAATGGCTGGAAATGGGTTAGAAACAGGCAAATTGTTTAGAAAAGAGCAAAAAAGGCTTAAAATGGGTTGAAATGGGCCAAAAATGCTTTAGAAATAGCTAAAAATGACTTAAAAGGAATTAGAAGTGGGAAAAAATGGAATAGAAATGGCCAAAATGGCCTAAAACTTTTCTGAAACTTCCAAGAGTGCGTAAGAAATGGGAAAAAAGAAGGCTTGAAAGTAGCTAGAAAAGGGCAAAAGCCGGTTAGAAATGGCCAAAAATGTCTTAAAACGAGTGTCAAATGGGCAAAAATGGGATAGAAATGGGAAAAAGTGTTTAGAAATTGCCAAGAATGGCTAAAAACGGGATAGAAAAGGGCAGAACCAGGTCAGAAAGGGACAAAAATGGTTGAAAACAGGAAAGAAAGGGGTTAGCAAAGGAAAGAAATGGCTTAAAATGGGTTAGAAATTGACAGAAGTGGGTTAGGAAAGGAAAAATAGAGGCTTAAAATGACTTAGAAATGGCCAAAAATGTTTCCAGACAGGTTAGAAGTGGGTAAAAATGGGTTAGAAAAGGCCAAAAGCGGGCTAGAGATAGATGAAATTGCCAAAAAGTGGGTTCAATAGGGCAAAAAATGGGTTAGAAAACACCAAAAAATGCTTTGAACGGGCTAGAAATGGCCAAAAATGGGCTAGAAATCGACCAAAACGGCTCAAAACAGGTTAGAAATGGACAAAAACAGTTTGGAAATGGCAAAACCACGGCGTAAAACGGGTTGAAACTTGGCAAAAATAGGATCGAAATGGGCAAGCATGGGATAGGAATGTCAAAAATTGTTGAGAAATAGCCAAAAATGGTTTTATAGGGGTTAGAAATGGGTACACATGAGTGAGAAATGGCCAAAAATGGTTCCAGACAGGTTAGCAGGGAGTAAAAATGGGTTAGCTAAGGCCCAAGATGGCTGAAAGCGGGTAAGAAATAGGCAAAAATGAGTAAGGAAAGGGAAAATAATGGCTAAAAATGGGTTAGAAATGCGCAAAAAGGGGTTAGAAATGGCCAAAGCCTACTTAAACCGACTTAGAAGTGCGAAAACGTGGTTTCGAAATGGCTAAAACTGGCTTTGAAAGAGGCCAATGTGGCATAAAAAAGGTTAGAAACGGCCCAAAATTGCTCAAAAGGGGTTAGAGAGGTGCTAAGAAATGGGTTAGAATTGGCAAAAAGAGCATAAAACAGTTTGGAAATGGGCAAAAATGGATTAGAAATGGGCAAAAAATGGATTAGAAATGGGCAAAAAAAGGATTAGAAGTGGGCAAAAATAGTTTAGAAATGGCCAAATATGGCGAAATACAGGTAAGGAATGGGCACAAAATAGTTCGAAAAGGAAGCAAATCGCTTGAAACGGGTTGAAAGTGGGCAAGAATATGAGGGAAACGGCAAAAAATGGATTAAAGAGGGTTTCAGATTGGCAAAAAGGGGAGAGAAATGGCCAAGGTTGCTTAACAGTAGCCAGAAATGGCTGGAAATGGGTTAGAAACAGGCAAATTGTTTAGAAAAGAGCAAAAAAGGCTTAAAATGGGTTGAAATGGGCCAAAAATGCTTTAGAAATAGCTAAAAATGACTTAAAAGGATTTAGAAGTGGGAAAAAATGGAATAGAAATGGCCAAAATGGCCTAAAACTTTTCTGAAACTTCCAAGAGTGCGTAAGAAATGGGAAAAAAGAAGGCTTGAAAGTAGCTAGAAAAGGGCAAAAGCCGGCTAGAAATGGCCAAAAATGTCTTAAAACGAGTGTCAAATGGGCAAAAATGGGATAGAAATGGGAAAAAGTGTTTAGAAATTGCCAAGAATGGCTAAAAACGGGATAGAAAAGGGCAGAACCAGGTCAGAAAGGGACAAAAATGGTTGAAAACAGGAAAGAAAGGGGTTAGCAAAGGAAAGAAATGGCTTAAAACGGGTTAGAAAATGACAGAAGTGGGTTAGGAAAGGAAAAATAGAGGCTTAAAATGACTTAGAAATGGCCAAAAATGTTTCCAGACAGGTTAGAAGTGGGTAAAAATGGGTTAGAAAAGGCCAAAAGCGGGCTAGAAATAGATGAAATTGCCAAAAAGTGGGTTCAATAGGGCAAAAAATGGGTTAGAAAACACCAAAAAATGCTTTGAACGGGCTAGAAATGGCCAAAAATGGGCTAGAAATCGACCAAAACGGCTCAAAAGAGGTTAGAAATGGACAAAAACAGTTCGGAAAAGGCAAAACCACGGCGTAAAACGGGTTGAAACTTGGCAAAAATAGGATCGAAATGGGCAAGCATGGGATAGGAATGTCAAAAATTGTTGAGAAATAGCCAAAAATGGTTTTATAGGGGTTAGAAATGGGTACACATGAGTGAGAAATGGCCAAAAATGGTTCCAGACAGGTTAGCAGGGAGTAAAAATGGGTTAGCTAAGGCCCAAGATGGCTGAAAGCGGGTAAGAAATAGGCAAAAATGAGTAAGGAAAGGGAAAACAATGGCTAAAAATGGGTTAGAAATGCGCAAAAAGGGGTTAGAAATGGCCAAAGCCTACTTAAACCGACTTAGAAGTGCGAAAACGTGGTTTCGAAATGGCTAAAACTGGCTTTGAAAGAGGCCAATGTGGCATAAAAAAGGTTAGAAACGGCCCAAAATTGCTCAAAAGGGGTTAGAGAGGTGCTAAGAAATGGGTTAGAATTGGCAAAAAGAGCATAAAACATTTTGGAAATGGGCAAAAATGGATTAGAAATGGGCAAAAAATGGATTAGAAATGGGCAAAAAAAGGATAAGAAGTGGGCAAAAATAGTTTAGAAATGGCCAAATATGGCGAAATACAGGTAAGGAATGGGCACAAAAGAGTTCGAAAAGGAAGCAAATGGCTTGAAACGGGTTGAAAGTGGGCAAGAATATGAGGGAAACGGCAAAAAATGGATTAAAGAGGGTTTCAGATTGGCAAAAAGGGGAGAGAAATGGCCAAGGTTGCTTAACAGTAGCCAGAAATGGCTTGAAATGGGTTAGAAACAGGCAAATTGTTTAGAAAAGAGCAAAAAAGGCTTAAAATGGGTTGAAATGGGCCAAAAATGCTTTAGAAATAGCTAAAAATGACTTAAAAGGAATTAGAAGTGGGAAAAAATGGAATAGAAATGGCCAAAATGGCCTAAAACTTTTCTGAAACTTCCAAGAGTGCGTAAGAAATGGGAAAAAAGAAGGCTTGAAAGTAGCTAGAAAAGGGCAAAAGCCGGTTAGAAATGGCCAAAAATGTCTTAAAACGAGTGTCAAATGGGCAAAAATGGGATAGAAATGGGAAAAAGTGTTTAGAAATTGCCAAGAATGTCTAAAAACGGGATAGAAAAGGGCAGAACCAGGTCAGAAAGGGACAAAAATGGTTGAAAACAGGAAAGAAAGGGGTTAGCAAAGGAAAGAAATGGCTTAAAATGGGTTAGAAATTGACAGAAGTGGGTTAGGAAAGGAAAAATAGAGGCTTAAAATGACTTAGAAATGGCCAAAAATGTTTCCAGACAGGTTAGAAGTGGGTAAAAATGGGTTAGAAAAGGCCAAAAGCGGGCTAGAAATAGATGAAATTGCCAAAAAGTGGGTTCAATAGGGCAAAAAATGGGTTAGAAAACACCAAAAAATGCTTTGAACGGGCTAGAAATGGCCAAAAATGGGCTAGAAATCGACCAAAACGGCTCAAAAGAGGTTAGAAATGGACAAAAACAGTTCGGAAATGGCAAAACCACGGCGTAAAACGGGTTGAAACTTGGCAAAAATAGGATCGAAATGGGCAAGCATGGGATAGGAATGTCAAAAATTGTTGAGAAATAGCCAAAAATGGTTTTATAGGGGTTAGAAATGGGTACACATGAGTGAGAAATGGCCAAAAATGGTTCCAGACAGGTTAGCAGGGAGTAAAAATGGGTTAGCTAAGGCCCAAGATGGCTGAAAGCGGGTAAGAAATAGGCAAAAATGAGTAAGGAAAGGGAAAACAATGGCTAAAAATGGGTTAGAAATGCGCAAAAAGGGGTTAGAAATGGCCAAAGCCTACTTAAACCGAGTTAGAAGTGCGAAAACGTGGTTTCGAAATGGCTAAAACTGGCTTTGAAAGAGGCCAATGTGGCATAAAAAAGGTTAGAAACGGCCCAAAATTGCTCAAAAGGGGTTAGAGAGGTGCTAAGAAATGGGTTAGAATTGGCAAAAAGAGCATAAAACATTTTGGAAATGGGCAAAAATGGATTAGAAATGGGCAAAAAATGGATTAGAAATGGGCAAAAAAAGGATAAGAAGTGGGCAAAAATAGTTTAGAAATGGCCAAATGTGGCGAAATACAGGTAAGGAATGGGCACAAAAGAGTTCGAAAAGGAAGCAAATGGCTTGAAACGGGTTGAAAGTGGGCAAGAATATGAGGGAAACGGCAAAAAATGGATTAAAGAGGGTTTCAGATTGGCAAAAAGGGGAGAGAAATGGCCAAGGTTGCTTAACAGTAGCCAGAAATGGCTGGAAATGGGTTAGAAACAGGCAAATTGTTTAGAAAAGAGCAAAAAAGGCTTAAAATGGGTTGAAATGGGCCAAAAATGCTTTAGAAATAGCTAAAAATGACTTAAAAGGAATTAGAAGTGGGAAAAAATGGAATAGAAATGGCCAAAATGGCCTAAAACTTTTCTGAAACTTCCAAGAGTGCGTAAGAAATGGGAAAAAAGAAGGCTTGAAAGTAGCTAGAAAAGGGCAAAAGCCGGCTAGAAATGGCCAAAAATGGCTTAAAACGAGTGTCAAATGGGCAAAAATGGGATAGAAATGGGAAAAAGTGTTTAGAAATTGCCAAGAATGGCTAAAAACGGGATAGAAAAGGGCAGAACCAGGTCAGAAAGGGACAAAAATGGTTGAAAACAGGAAAGAAAGGGGTTAGCAAAGGAAAGAAATGGCTTAAAACGGGTTAGAAAATGACAGAAGTGGGTTAGGAAAGGAAAAATAGAGGCTTAAAATGACTTAGAAATGGCCAAAAATGTTTCCAGACAGGTTAGAAGTGGGTAAAAATGGGTTAGAAAAGGCCAAAAGCGGGCTAGAAATAGATGAAATTGCCAAAAAGTGGGTTCAATAGGGCAAAAAATGGGTTAGAAAACACCAAAAAATGCTTTAAACGGGCTAGAAATGGCCAAAAATGGGCTAGAAATCGACCAAAACGTCTCAAAACAGGTTAGAAATGGACAAAAACCGTTCGGAAATGGCAAAACCACGGCGTAAAACGGGTTGAGAGTTGGCAAAAATAGGATCGAAATGGGCAAGCATGGGATAGGAATGTCAAAAATTGTTGAGAAAAAGCCAAAAATGGTTTTATAGGGGTTAGAAATGGGTACACGAGTGAGAAATGGCCAAAAATGGTTCCAGACAGGTTAGCAGGGAGTAAAAATGGGTTAGCTAAGGCCCAAGATGGCTGAAAGCGGGTAAGAAATAGGCAAAAATGAGTAAGGAAAGGGAAAACAATGGCTAAAAATGGGTTAGAAATGCGCAAAAAGGGGTTAGAAATGGCCAAAGCCTACTTAAACCGAGTTAGAAGTGCGAAAACGTGGTTTCGAAATGGCTAAAACTGGCTTTGAAAGAGGCCAATGTGGCATAAAAAAGGTTAGAAACGGCCCAAAATTGCTCAAAAGGGGTTAGAGAGGTGCTAAGAAATGGGTTAGAATTGGCAAAAAGAGCATAAAACATTTTGGAAATGGGCAAAAATGGATTAGAAATGGGCAAAAAATGGATTAGAAATGGGCAAAAAAAGGATTAGAAGTGGGCAAAAATAGTTTAGAAATGGCCAAATATGGCGAAATACAGGTAAGGAATGGGCACAAAAGAGTTCGAAAAGGAAGCAAATGGCTTGAAACGGCTTGAAAGTGGGCAAGAATATGAGGGAAACGGCAAAAAATGGATTAAAGAGGGTTTCAGATTGGCAAAAAGGGGAGAGAAATGGCCAAGGTTGCTTAACAGTAGCCAGAAATGGCTTGAAATGGGTTAGAAACAGGCAAATTGTTTAGAAAAGAGCAAAAAAGGCTTAAAATGGGTTGAAATGGGCCAAAAATGCTTTAGAAATAGCTAAAAATGACTTAAAAGGAATTAGAAGTGGGAAAAAATGGAATAGAAATGGCCAAAATGGCCTAAAACTTTTCTGAAACTTCCAAGAGTGCGTAAGAAATGGGAAAAAAGAAGGCTTGAAAGTAGCTAGAAAAGGGCAAAAGCCGGTTAGAAATGGCCAAAAATGTCTTAAAACGAGTGTCAAATGGGCAAAAATGGGATAGAAATGGGAAAAAGTGTTTAGAAATTGCCAAGAATGGCTAAAAACGGGATAGAAAAGGGCAGAACCAGGTCAGAAAGGGACAAAAATGGTTGAAAACAGGAAAGAAAGGGGTTAGCAAAGGAAAGAAATGGCTTAAAACGGGTTAGAAATTGACAGAAGTGGGTTAGGAAAGGAAAAATAGAGGCTTAAAATGACTTAGAAATGGCCAAAAATGTTTCCAGACAGGTTAGAAGTGGGTAAAAATGGGTTAGAAAAGGCCAAAAGCGGGCTAGAAATAGATGAAATTGCCAAAAAGTGGGTTCAATAGGGCAAAAAATGGGTTAGAAAACACCAAAAAATGCTTTGAACGGGCTAGAAATGGCCAAAAATGGGGTAGAAATCGACCAAAACGGCTCAAAACAGGTTAGAAATGGACAAAAACCGTTCGGAAATGGCAAAACCACGGCGTAAAACGGGTTGAAACTTGGCAAAAATAGGATCGAAATGGGCAAGCATGGGATAGGAACGTCAAAAATTGTTGAGAAATAGCCAAAAATGGTTTTAAAGGGGTTACAAACGGGTACACATGAGTGAGAAATGGCCAAAAATGGTTCCAGACAGGTTAGCAGGGAGTAAAAATGGGTTAGCTAAGGCCCAAGATGGCTGAAAGCGGGTAAGAAATAGGCAAAAATGAGTAAGGAAAGGGAAAACAATGGCTAAAAATGGGTTAGAAATGCGCAAAAAGGGGTTAGAAATGGCCAAAGCCTACTTAAACCGACTTAGAAGTGCGAAAACGTGGTTTCGAAATGGCTAAAACTGGCTTTGAAAGAGGCCAATGTGGCATAAAAAAGGTTAGAAACGGCCCAAAATTGCTCAAAAGGGGTTAGAGAGGTGCTAAGAAATGGGTTAGAATTGGCAAAAAGAGCATAAAACATTTTGGAAATGGGCAAAAATGGATTAGAAATGGGCAAAAAATGGATTAGAAATGGGCAAAAAAAGGATTAGAAGTGGGCAAAAATAGTTTAGAAATGGCCAAATATGGCGAAATACAGGTAAGGAATGGGCACAAAATAGTTCGAAAAGGAAGCAAATGGCTTGAAACGGGTTGAAAGTGGGCAAGAATATGAGGGAAACGGCAAAAAATGGATTAAAGAGGGTTTCAGATTGGCAAAAAGGGGAGAGAAATGGCCAAGGTTGCTTAACAGTAGCCAGAAATGGCTTGAAATGGGTTAGAAACAGGCAAATTGTTTAGAAAAGAGCAAAAAAGGCTTAAAATGGGTTGAAATGGGCCAAAAATGCTTTAGAAATAGCTAAAAATGACTTAAAAGGAATTAGAAGTGGGAAAAAATGGAATAGAAATGGCCAAAATGGCCTAAAACTTTTCTGAAACTTCCAAGAGTGCGTAAGAAATGGGAAAAAAGAAGGCTTGAAAGTAGCTAGAAAAGGGCAAAAGCCGGTTAGAAATGGCCAAAAATGTCTTAAAACGAGTGTCAAATGGGCAAAAATGGGATAGAAATGGGAAAAAGTGTTTAGAAATTGCCAAGAATGGCTAAAAACGGGATAGAAAAGGGCAGAACCAGGTCAGAAAGGGACAAAAATGGTTGAAAACAGGAAAGAAAGGGGTTAGCAAAGGAAAGAAATGGCTTAAAACGGGTTAGAAATTGACAGAAGTGGGTTAGGAAAGGAAAAATAGAGGCTTAAAATGACTTAGAAATGGCCAAAAATGTTTCCAGACAGGTTAGAAGTGGGTAAAAATGGGTTAGAAAAGGCCAAAAGCGGGCTAGAAATAGATGAAATTGCCAAAAAGTGGGTTCAATAGGGCAAAAAATGGGTTAGAAAACACCAAAAAATGCTTTGAACGGGCTAGAAATGGCCAAAAATGGGGTAGAAATCGACCAAAACGGCTCAAAACAGGTTAGAAATGGACAAAAACCGTTCGGAAATGGCAAAACCACGGCGTAAAACGGGTTGAAACTTGGCAAAAATAGGATCGAAATGGGCAAGCATGGGATAGGAACGTCAAAAATTGTTGAGAAATAGCCAAAAATGGTTTTAAAGGGGTTACAAACGGGTACACATGAGTGAGAAATGGCCAAAAATGGTTCCAGACAGGTTAGCAGGGAGTAAAAATGGGTTAGCTAAGGCCCAAGATGGCTGAAAGCGGGTAAGAAATAGGCAAAAATGAGTAAGGAAAGGGAAAACAATGGCTAAAAATGGGTTAGAAATGCGCAAAAAGGGGTTAGAAATGGCCAAAGCCTACTTAAACCGACTTAGAAGTGCGAAAACGTGGTTTCGAAATGGCTAAAACTGGCTTTGAAAGAGGCCAATGTGGCATAAAAAAGGTTAGAAACGGCCCAAAATTGCTCAAAAGGGGTTAGAGAGGTGCTAAGAAATGGGTTAGAATTGGCAAAAAGAGCATAAAACATTTTGGAAATGGGCAAAAATGGATTAGAAATGGGCAAAAAATGGATTAGAAATGGGCAAAAAAAGGATTAGAAGTGGGCAAAAATAGTTTAGAAATGGCCAAATATGGCGAAATACAGGTAAGGAATGGGCACAAAATAGTTCGAAAAGGAAGCAAATGGCTTGAAACGGGTTGAAAGTGGGCAAGAATATGAGGGAAACGGCAAAAAATGGATTAAAGAGGGTTTCAGATTGGCAAAAAGGGGAGAGAAATGGCCAAGGTTGCTTAACAGTAGCCAGAAATGGCTTGAAATGGGTTAGAAACAGGCAAATTGTTTAGAAAAGAGCAAAAAAGGCTTAAAATGGGTTGAAATGGGCCAAAAATGCTTTAGAAATAGCTAAAAATGACTTAAAAGGAATTAGAAGTGGGAAAAAATGGAATAGAAATGGCCAAAATGGCCTAAAACTTTTCTGAAACTTCCAAGAATGCGTAAGAAATGGGAAAAAAGAAGGCTTGAAAGTAGCTAGAAAAGGGCAAAAGCCGGTTAGAAATGGCCAAAAATGGCTTAAAACGAGTGTCAAATGGGCAAAAATGGGATAGAAATGGGAAAAAGTGTTTAGAAATTGCCAAGAATGGCTAAAAACGGGATAGAAAAGGGCAGAACCAGGTCAGAAAGGGACAAAAATGGTTGAAAACAGGAAAGAAAGTGGTTAGCAAAGGAAAGAAAAGGCTTAAAACGGGTTAGAAATTGACAGAAGTGGGTTAGGAAAGGAAAAATAGAGGCTTAAAATGACTTAGAAATGGCCAAAAATGTTTCCAGACAGGTTAGAAGTGGGTAAAAATGGGCCAAAAGCGGGCTAGAGATAGATGAAATTGCCAAAAAGTGGGTTCAATAGGGCAAAAAATGGGTTAGAAAACACCAAAAAATGCTTTGAACGGGCTAGAAATGGCCAAAAATGGGCTAGAAATCGACCAAAACGGCTCAAAACAGGTTAGAAATGGACAAAAACCGTTCGGAAATGGCAAAACCACGGCGTAAAACGGGTTGAGACTTGGCAAAAATAGGATCGAAATGGGCAAGCATGGGATAGGAATGTCAAAAATTGTTGAGAAATAGCCAAAAATGGTTTTAAAGGGGTTACAAACGGGTACACATGAGTGAGAAATGGCCAAAAATGGTTCCAGACAGGTTAGCAGGGAGTAAAAATGGGTTAGCTAAGGCCCAAGATGGCTGAAAGCGGGTAAGAAATAGGCAAAAATGAGTAAGGAAAGGGAAAATAATGGCTAAAAATGGGTTAGAAATGCGCAAAAAGGGGTTAGAAATGGCCAAAGCCTACTTAAACCGACTTAGAAGTGCGAAAACGTGGTTTCGAAATGGCTAAAACTGGCTTTGAAAGAGGCCAATGTGGCATAAAAAAGGTTAGAAACGGCCCAAAATTGCTCAAAAGGGGTTAGAGAGGTGCTAAGAAATGGGTTAGAATTGGCAAAAAGAGCATAAAACATTTTGGAAATGGGCAAAAATGGATTAGAAATGGGCAAAAAATGGATTAGAAATGGGCAAAAAAAGGATTAGAAGTGGGCAAAAATAGTTTAGAAATGGCCAAATATGGCGAAATACAGGTAAGGAATGGGCACAAAAGAGTTTGAAAAGGAAGCAAATGGCTTGAAACGGGTTGAAAGTGGGCAAGAATATGAGGGAAACGGCAAAAAATGGATTAAAGAGGGTTTCAGATTGGCAAAAAGGGGAGAGAAATGGCCAAGGTTGCTTAACAGTAGCCAGAAATGGCTGGAAATGGGTTAGAAACAGGCAAATTGTTTAGAAAAGAGCAAAAAAGGCTTAAAATGGGTTGAAATGGGCCAAAAATGCTTTAGAAATAGCTAAAAATGACTTAAAAGGCATTAGAAGTGGGAAAAAATGGAATAGAAATGGACAAAATGGCCTACAACTTTTCTGAAACTTCCAAGAGTGCGTAAGAAATGGGAAAAAAGAAGGCTTGAAAGTAGCTAGAAAAGGGCAAAAGCCGGTTAGAAATGGCCAAAAATGTCTTAAAACGAGTGTCAAATGGGCAAAAATGGGATGGGAATGGGAAAAAGTGTTTAGAAATTGCCAAGAATGGCTAAAAACGAGATAGAAAAGGGCAGAACCAGGTCAGAAAGGGACAAAAATGGTTGAAAACAGGAAAGAAAGGGGTTAGCAAAGGAAAGAAATGGCTTAAAACGGGTTAGAAATTGACAGAAGTGGGTTAGGAAAGGAAAAATAGAGGCTTAAAATGACTTAGAAATGGCCAAAAATGTTTCCAGACAGGTTAGAAGTGGGTAAAAATGGGTTAGAAAAGGCCAAAAGCGGGCTAGAAATAGATGAAATTGCCAAAAAGTGGGTTCAATAGGGCAAAAAATGGGTTAGAAAAGACCAAAAAATGCTTTGAACGGGCTAGAAATGGCCAAAAATGGGCTAGAAATAGACCAAAACGGCTCAAAACAGGTTAGAAATGGACAAAAACAGTTTGGAAATGGCAAAACCACGGGGTAAAACGGGTTGAAACTTGGCAAAAATAGGATCGAAATGGGCAAGCATGGGATAGGAATGTCAAAAATTGTTGAGAAATAGCCAAAAATGGTTTTATAGGGGTTAGAAATGGGTACACATGAGTGAGAAATGGCCAAAAATGGTTCCAGACAGGTTAGCAGGGAGTAAAAATGGGTTAGCTAAGGCCCAAGATGGCTGAAAGCGGGTAAGAAATAGGCAAAAATGAGTAAGGAAAGGGAAAACAATGGCTAAAAATGGGTTAGAAATGCGCAAAAAGGGGTTAGAAATGGCCAAAGCCTACTTAAACCGACTTAGAAGTGCGAAAACGTGGTTTCGAAATGGCTAAAACTGGCTTTGAAAGAGGCCAATGTGGCATAAAAAAGGTTAGAAACGGCCCAAAATTGCTCAAAAGGGGTTAGAGAGGTGCTAAGAAATGGGTTAGAATTGGCAAAAAGAGCATAAAACATTTTGGAAATGGGCAAAAATGGATTAGAAATGGGCAAAAAATGGATTAGAAATGGGCAAAAAAAGGATTAGAAGTGGGCAAAAATAGTTTAGAAATGGCCAAATATGGCGAAATACAGGTAAGGAATGGGCACAAAAGAGTTCGAAAAGGAAGCAAATGGCTTGAAACGGGTTGAAAGTGGGCAAGAATATGAGGGAAACGGCAAAAAATGGATTAAAGAGGGTTTCAGATTGGCAAAAAGGGGAGAGAAATGGCCAAGGTTGCTTAACAGTAGCCAGAAATGGCTGGAAATGGGTTAGAAACAGGCAAATTGTTTAGAAAAGAGCAAAAAAGGCTTAAAATGGGTTGAAATGGGCCAAAAATGCTTTAGAAATAGCTAAAAATGACTTAAAAGGCATTAGAAGTGGGAAAAAATGGAATAGAAATGGACAAAATGGCCTACAACTTTTCTGAAACTTCCAAGAGTGCGTAAGAAATGGGAAAAAAGAAGGCTTGAAAGTAGCTAGAAAAGGGCAAAAGCCGGTTAGAAATGGCCAAAAATGTCTTAAAACTAGTGTCAAATGGGCAAAAATGGGATGGGAATGGGAAAAAGTGTTTAGAAATTGCCAAGAATGGCTAAAAACGAGATAGAAAAGGGCAGAACCAGGTCAGAAAGGGACAAAAATGGTTGAAAACAGGAAAGAAAGGGGTTAGCAAAGGAAAGAAATGGCTTAAAACGGGTTAGAAATTGACAGAAGTGGGTTAGGAAAGGAAAAATAGAGGCTTAAAATGACTTAGAAATGGCCAAAAATGTTTCCAGACAGGTTAGAAGTGGGTAAAAATGGGTTAGAAAAGGCCAAAAGCGGGCTAGAAATAGATGAAATTGGCAAAAAGTGGGTTCAATAGGGCAAAAAATGGGTTAGAAAACACCAAAAAATGCTTTGAACGGGCTAGAAATGGCCAAAAATGGGCTAGAAATCGACCAAAACGGCTCAAAACAGGTTAGAAATGGACAAAAACAGTCTGGAAATGGCAAAACCACGGCGTAAAACGGGTTGAAACTTGGCAAAAATAGGATCGAAATGGGCAAGCATGGGATAGGAATGTCAAAAATTGTTGAGAAATAGCCAAAAATGGTTTTATAGGGGTTAGAAATGGGTACACATGAGTGAGAAATGGCCAAAAATGGTTCCAGACAGGTTAGCAGGGAGTAAAAATGGGTTAGCTAAGGCCCAAGATGGCTGAAAGCGGGTAAGAAATAGGCAAAAATGAGTAAGGAAAGGGAAAACAATGGCTAAAAATGGGTTAGAAATGCGCAAAAAGGGGTTAGAAATGGCCAAAGCCTACTTAAACCGACTTAGAAGTGCGAAAACGTGGTTTCGAAATGGCTAAAACTGGCTTTGAAAGAGGCCAATGTGGCATAAAAAAGGTTAGAAACGGCCCAAAATTGCTCAAAAGGGGTTAGAGAGGTGCTAAGAAATGGGTTAGAATTGGCAAAAAGAGCATAAAACATTTTGGAAATGGGCAAAAATGGATTAGAAATGGGCAAAAAATGGATTAGAAATGGGCAAAAAAAGGATTAGAAGTGGGCAAAAATAGTTTAGAAATGGCCAAATATGGCGAAATACAGGTAAGGAATGGGCACAAAATAGTTCGAAAAGGAAGCAAATGGCTTGAAACGGGTTGAAAGTGGGCAAGAATATGAGGGAAACGGCAAAAAATGGATTAAAGAGGGTTTCAGATTGGCAAAAAGGGGAGAGAAATGGCCAAGGTTGCTTAACAGTAGCCAGAAATGGCTTGAAATGGGTTAGAAACAGGCAAATTGTTTAGAAAAGAGCAAAAAAGGCTTAAAATGGGTTGAAATGGGCCAAAAATGCTTTAGAAATAGCTAAAAATGACTTAAAAGGCATTAGAAGTGGGAAAAAATGGAATAGAAATGGCCAAAATGGCCTACAACTTTTCTGAAACTTCCAAGAGTGCGTAAGAAATGGGAAAAAAGAAGGCTTGAAAGTAGCTAGAAAAGGGCAAAAGCCGGTTAGAAATGGCCAAAAATGTCTTAAAACGAGTGTCAAATGGGCAAAAATGGGATGGGAATGGGAAAAAGTGTTTAGAAATTGCCAAGAATGGCTAAAAACGAGATAGAAAAGGGCAGAACCAGGTCAGAAAGGGACAAAAATGGTTGAAAACAGGAAAGAAAGGGGTTAGCAAAGGAAAGAAATGGCTTAAAACGGGTTAGAAATTGACAGAAGTGGGTTAGGAAAGGAAAAATAGAGGCTTAAAATGACTTAGAAATGGCCAAAAATGTTTCCAGACAGGTTAGAAGTGGGTAAAAATGGGTTAGAAAAGGCCAAAAGCGGGCTAGAAATAGATGAAATTGGCAAAAAGTGGGTTCAATAGGGCAAAAAATGGGTTAGAAAACACCAAAAAATGCTTTGAACGGGCTAGAAATGGCCAAAAATGGGCTAGAAATCGACCAAAACGGCTCAAAACAGGTTAGAAATGGACAAAAACAGTCTGGAAATGGCAAAACCACGGCGTAAAACGGGTTGAAACTTGGCAAAAATAGGATCGAAATGGGCAAGCATGGGATAGGAATGTCAAAAATTGTTGAGAAATAGCCAAAAATGGTTTTATAGGGGTTAGAAATGGGTACACATGAGTGAGAAATGGCCAAAAATGGTTCCAGACAGGTTAGCAGGGAGTAAAAATGGGTTAGCTAAGGCCCAAGATGGCTGAAAGCGGGTAAGAAATAGGCAAAAATGAGTAAGGAAAGGGAAAATAATGGCTAAAAATGGGTTAGAAATGCGCAAAAAGGGGTTAGAAATGGCCAAAGCCTACTTAAACCGACTTAGAAGTGCGAAAACGTGGTTTCGAAATGGCTAAAACTGGCTTTGAAAGAGGCCAATGTGGCATAAAAAAGGTTAGAAACGGCCCAAAATTGCTCAAAAGGGGTTAGAGAGGTGCTAAGAAATGGGTTAGAATTGGCAAAAAGAGCATAAAACAGTTTGGAAATGGGCAAAAATGGATTAGAAATGGGCAAAAAATGGATTAGAAATGGGCAAAAAAAGGATTAGAAGTGGGCAAAAATAGTTTAGAAATGGCCAAATATGGCGAAATACAGGTAAGGAATGGGCACAAA
This sequence comes from Lathamus discolor, assembly GCF_037157495.1. NCBI lineage: Eukaryota > Metazoa > Chordata > Aves > Psittaciformes > Psittacidae > Lathamus > Lathamus discolor. Next base: position 60,230 of record NW_027069138.1, read on the forward strand.
ATAGTTCGAAAAGGAAGCAAATCGCTTGAAACGGGTTGAAAGTGGGCAAGAATATGAGGGAAACGGCAAAAAATGGATTAAAGAGGGTTTCAGATTGGCAAAAAGGGGAGAGAAATGGCCAAGGTTGCTTCACAGTAGCCAGAAATGGCTTGAAATGGGTTAGAAACAGGCAAATTGTTTAGAAAAGAGCAAAAAAGGCTTAAAATGGGTTGAAATGGGCCAAAAATGCTTTAGAAATAGCTAAAAATGACTTAAAAGGAATTAGAAGTGGGAAAAAATGGAATAGAAATGGCCAAAATGGCCTAAAACTTTTCTGAAACTTCCAAGAGTGCGTAAGAAATGGGAAAAAAGAAGGCTTGAAAGTAGCTAGAAAAGGGCAAAAGCCGGTTAGAAATGGCCAAAAATGTCTTAAAACGAGTGTCAAATGGGCAAAAATGGGATGGGAATGGGAAAAAGTGTTTAGAAATTGCCAAGAATGGCTAAAAACGGGATAGAAAAGGGCAGAACCAGGTCAGAAAGGGACAAAAATGGTTGAAAACAGGAAAGAAAGGGGTTAGCAAAGGAAAGAAATGGCTTAAAACGGGTTAGAAATTGACAGAAGTGGGTTAGGAAAGGAAAAATAGAAGCTTAAAATGACTTAGAAATGGCCAAAAATGTTTCCAGACAGGTTAGAAGTGGGTAAAAATGGCTTAGAAAAGGCCAAAAGCGGGCTAGAAATAGATGAAATTGCCAAAAAGTGGGTTCAATAGGGCAAAAAATGGGTTAGAAAACACCAAAAAATGCTTTGAACGGGCTAGAAACGGCCAAAAATGGGCTAGAAATCGACCAAAACGGCTCAAAACAGGTTAGAAATGGACAAAAACAGTTCGGAAAAGGCAAAACCACGGCGTAAAACGGGTTGAAACTTGGCAAAAATAGGATCGAAATGGGCAAGCATGGGATAGGAATGTCAAAAATTGTTGAGAAATAGCCAAAAATGGTTTTATAGGGGTTAGAAATGGGTACACATGAGTGAGAAATGGCCAAAAATGGTTCCAGACAGGTTAGCAGGGAGTAAAAATGGGTTAGCTAAGGCCCAAGATGGCTGAAAGCGGGTAAGAAATAGGCAAAAATGAGTAAGGAAAGGGAAAACAATGGCTAAAAAGGGGTTAGAAATGCGCAAAAAGGGGTTAGAAATGGCCAAAGCCTACTTAAACCGACTTAGAAGTGCGAAAACGTGGTTTCGAAATGGCTAAAACTGGCTTTGAAAGAGGCCAATGTGGCATAAAAAAGGTTAGAAACGGCCCAAAATTGCTCAAAAGGGGTTAGAGAGGTGCTAAGAAATGGGTTAGAATTGGCAAAAAGAGCATAAAACATTTTGGAAATGGGCAAAAATGGATTAGAAATGGGCAAAAAATGGATTAGAAATGGGCAAAAAAAGGATTAGAAGTGGGCAAAAATAGTTTAGAAATGGCCAAATATGGCGAAATACAGGTAAGGAATGGGCACAAAATAGTTCGAAAAGGAAGCAAATGGCTTGAAACGGGTTGAAAGTGGGCAAGAATATGAGGGAAACGGCAAAAAATGGATTAAAGAGGGTTTCAGATTGGCAAAAAGGGGAGAGAAATGGCCAAGGTTGCTTAACAGTAGCCAGAAATGGCTTGAAATGGGTTAGAAACAGGCAAATTGTTTAGAAAAGAGCAAAAAAGGCTTAAAATGGGTTGAAATGGGCCAAAAATGCTTTAGAAATAGCTAAAAATGACTTAAAAGGCATTAGAAGTGGGAAAAAATGGAATAGAAATGGCCAAAATGGCCTACAACTTTTCTGAAACTTCCAAGAGTGCGTAAGAAATGGGAAAAAAGAAGGCTTGAAAGTAGCTAGAAAAGGGCAAAAGCCGGTTAGAAATGGCCAAAAATGTCTTAAAACGAGTGTCAAATGGGCAAAAATGGGATGGGAATGGGAAAAAGTGTTTAGAAATTGCCAAGAATGGCTAAAAACGAGATAGAAAAGGGCAGAACCAGGTCAGAAAGGGACAAAAATGGTTGAAAACAGGAAAGAAAGGGGTTAGCAAAGGAAAGAAATGGCTTAAAACGGGTTAGAAATTGACAGAAGTGGGTTAGGAAAGGAAAAATAGAGGCTTAAAATGACTTAGAAATGGCCAAAAATGTTTCCAGACAGGTTAGAAGTGGGTAAAAATGGGTTAGAAAAGGCCAAAAGCGGGCTAGAAATAGATGAAATTGGCAAAAAGTGGGTTCAATAGGGCAAAAAATGGGTTAGAAAACACCAAAAAATGCTTTGAACGGGCTAGAAATGGCCAAAAATGGGCTAGAAATCGACCAAAACGGCTCAAAACAGGTTAGAAATGGACAAAAACAGTCTGGAAATGGCAAAACCACGGCGTAAAACGGGTTGAAACTTGGCAAAAATAGGATCGAAATGGGCAAGCATGGGATAGGAATGTCAAAAATTGTTGAGAAATAGCCAAAAATGGTTTTATAGGGGTTAGAAATGGGTACACATGAGTGAGAAATGGCCAAAAATGGTTCCAGACAGGTTAGCAGGGAGTAAAAATGGGTTAGCTAAGGCCCAAGATGGCTGAAAGCGGGTAAGAAATAGGCAAAAATGAGTAAGGAAAGGGAAAATAATGGCTAAAAATGGGTTAGAAATGCGCAAAAAGGGGTTAGAAATGGCCAAAGCCTACTTAAACCGACTTAGAAGTGCGAAAACGTGGTTTCGAAATGGCTAAAACTGGCTTTGAAAGAGGCCAATGTGGCATAAAAAAGGTTAGAAACGGCCCAAAATTGCTCAAAAGGGGTTAGAGAGGTGCTAAGAAATGGGTTAGAATTGGCAAAAAGAGCATAAAACAGTTTGGAAATGGGCAAAAATGGATTAGAAATGGGCAAAAAATGGATTAGAAATGGGCAAAAAAAGGATTAGAAGTGGGCAAAAATAGTTTAGAAATGGCCAAATATGGCGAAATACAGGTAAGGAATGGGCACAAAATAGTTCGAAAAGGAAGCAAATCGCTTGAAACGGGTTGAAAGTGGGCAAGAATATGAGGGAAACGGCAAAAAATGGATTAAAGAGGGTTTCAGATTGGCAAAAAGGGGAGAGAAATGGCCAAGGTTGCTTCACAGTAGCCAGAAATGGCTTGAAATGGGTTAGAAACAGGCAAATTGTTTAGAAAAGAGCAAAAAAGGCTTAAAATGGGTTGAAATGGGCCAAAAATGCTTTAGAAATAGCTAAAAATGACTTAAAAGGAATTAGAAGTGGGAAAAAATGGAATAGAAATGGCCAAAATGGCCTAAAACTTTTCTGAAACTTCCAAGAGTGCGTAAGAAATGGGAAAAAAGAAGGCTTGAAAGTAGCTAGAAAAGGGCAAAAGCCGGTTAGAAATGGCCAAAAATGTCTTAAAACGAGTGTCAAATGGGCAAAAATGGGATGGGAATGGGAAAAAGTGTTTAGAAATTGCCAAGAATGGCTAAAAACGGGATAGAAAAGGGCAGAACCAGGTCAGAAAGGGACAAAAATGGTTGAAAACAGGAAAGAAAGGGGTTAGCAAAGGAAAGAAATGGCTTAAAACGGGTTAGAAATTGACAGAAGTGGGTTAGGAAAGGAAAAATAGAAGCTTAAAATGACTTAGAAATGGCCAAAAATGTTTCCAGACAGGTTAGAAGTGGGTAAAAATGGCTTAGAAAAGGCCAAAAGCGGGCTAGAAATAGATGAAATTGCCAAAAAGTGGGTTCAATAGGGCAAAAAATGGGTTAGAAAACACCAAAAAATGCTTTGAACGGGCTAGAAACGGCCAAAAATGGGCTAGAAATCGACCAAAACGGCTCAAAACAGGTTAGAAATGGACAAAAACAGTTCGGAAAAGGCAAAACCACGGCGTAAAACGGGTTGAAACTTGGCAAAAATAGGATCGAAATGGGCAAGCATGGGATAGGAATGTCAAAAATTGTTGAGAAATAGCCAAAAATGGTTTTATAGGGGTTAGAAATGGGTACACATGAGTGAGAAATGGCCAAAAATGGTTCCAGACAGGTTAGCAGGGAGTAAAAATGGGTTAGCTAAGGCCCAAGATGGCTGAAAGCGGGTAAGAAATAGGCAAAAATGAGTAAGGAAAGGGAAAACAATGGCTAAAAAGGGGTTAGAAATGCGCAAAAAGGGGTTAGAAATGGCCAAAGCCTACTTAAACCGACTTAGAAGTGCGAAAACGTGGTTTCGAAATGGCTAAAACTGGCTTTGAAAGAGGCCAATGTGGCATAAAAAAGGTTAGAAACGGCCCAAAATTGCTCAAAAGGGGTTAGAGAGGTGCTAAGAAATGGGTTAGAATTGGCAAAAAGAGCATAAAACATTTTGGAAATGGGCAAAAATGGATTAGAAATGGGCAAAAAATGGATTAGAAATGGGCAAAAAAAGGATTAGAAGTGGGCAAAAATAGTTTAGAAATGGCCAAATATGGCGAAATACAGGTAAGGAATGGGCACAAAATAGTTCGAAAAGGAAGCAAATGGCTTGAAACGGGTTGAAAGTGGGCAAGAATATGAGGGAAACGGCAAAAAATGGATTAAAGAGGGTTTCAGATTGGCAAAAAGGGGAGAGAAATTGCCAAGGTTGCTTAACAGTAGCCAGAAATGGCTTGAAATGGGTTAGAAACAGGCAAATTGTTTAGAAAAGAGCAAAAAAGGCTTAAAATGGGTTGAAATGGGCCAAAAATGCTTTAGAAATAGCTAAAAATGACTTAAAAGGAATTAGAAGTGGGAAAAAATGGAATAGAAATGGCCAAAATGGCCTAAAACTTTTCTGAAACTTCCAAGAGTGCGTAAGAAATGGGAAAAAAGAAGGCTTGAAAGTAGCTAGAAAAGGGCAAAAGCCGGTTAGAAATGGCAAAAAATGGCTTAAAACGAGTGTCAAATGGGCAAAAATGGGATAGAAATGGGAAAAAGTGTTTAGAAATTGCCAAGAATGGCTAAAAACGGGATAGAAAAGGGCAGAACCAGGTCAGAAAGGGACAAAAATGGTTGAAAACAGGAAAGAAAGGGGTTAGCAAAGGAAAGAAATGGCTTAAAACGGGTTAGAAATTGAAAGAAGTGGGTTAGGAAAGGAAAAATAGAGGCTTAAAATGACTTAGAAATGGCCAAAAATGTTTCCAGACAGGTTAGAAGTGGGTAAAAATGGGTTAGAAAAGGCCAAAAGCGGGCTAGAAATAGATGAAATTGCCAAAAAGTGGGTTCAATAGGGCAAAAAATGGGTTAGAAAACACCAAAAAATGCTTTGAACGGGCTAGAAATGGCCAAAAATGGGCTAGAAATAGACCAAAACGGCTCAAAACAGGTTAGAAATGGACAAAACCAGTTTGGAAATGGCAAAACCACGGCGTAAAACGGGTTGAAACTTGGCAAAAATAGGATCGAAATGGGCAAGCATGGGATAGGAACGTCAAAAATTGTTGAGAAATAGCCAAAAATGGTTTTATCGCGGTTAGAAATGGGTACACATGGGTGAGAAATGGCCAAAAATGGTTCCAGACAGGTTAGCAGGGAGTAAAAATGGGTTAGCTAAGGCCCAAGATGGCTGAAAGCGGGTAAGAAATATGCAAAAATGAGTAAGGAAAGGGAAAACAATGGCTAAAAATGGGTTAGAAATGCGCAAAAAGGGGTTAGAAATGGCCAAAGCCTACTTAAACCGACTTAGAAGTGCGAAAAAATGGTTTCGAAATGGCTAAAACTGGCTTTGAAAGAGGCCAATGTGGCATAAAAAAGGTTAGAAACGGCCCAAAATTGCTCAAAAGGGGTTAGAGAGGTGCTAAGAAATGGGTTAGAATTGGCAAAAAGAGCATAAAACATTTTGGAAATGGGCAAAAATGGATTAGAAATGGGCAAAAAATGGATTAGAAATGGGCAAAAAAAGGATTAGAAGTGGGCAAAAATAGTTTAGAAATGGCCAAATGTGGCGAAATACAGGTAAGGAATGGGCACAAAAGAGTTCGAAAAGGAAGCAAATGGCTTGAAACGGCTTGAAAGTGGGCAAGAATATGAGGGAAACGGCAAAAAATGGATTAAAGAGGGTTTCAGATTGGCAAAAAGGGGAGAGAAATGGCCAAGGTTGCTTAACAGTAGCCAGAAATGGCTGGAAATGGGTTAGAAACAGGCAAATTGTTTAGAAAAGAGCAAAAAAGGCTTAAAATGGGTTGAAATGGGCCAAAAATGCTTTAGAAATAGCTAAAAATGACTTAAAAGGCATTAGAAGTGGGAAAAAATGGAATAGAAATGGACAAAATGGCCTACAACTTTTCTGAAACTTCCAAGAGTGCGTAAGAAATGGGAAAAAAGAAGGCTTGAAAGTAGCTAGAAAAGGGCAAAAGCCGGTTAGAAATGGCCAAAAATGTCTTAAAACGAGTGTCAAATGGGCAAAAATGGGATGGGAATGGGAAAAAGTGTTTAGAAATTGCCAAGAATGGCTAAAAACGGGATAGAAAAGGGCAGAACCAGGTCAGAAAGGGACAAAAATGGTTGAAAACAGGAAAGAAAGGGGTTAGCAAAGGAAAGAAATGGCTTAAAATGGGTTAGAAATTGACAGAAGTGGGTTAGGAAAGGAAAAATAGAGGCTTAAAATGACTTAGAAATGGCCAAAAATGTTTCCAGACAGGTTAGAAGTGGGTAAAAATGGGTTAGAAAAGGCCAAAAGCGGGCTAGAAATAGATGAAATTGCCAAAAAGTGGGTTCAATAGGGCAAAAAATGGGTTAGAAAACACCAAAAAATGCTTTGAACGGGCTAGAAACGGCCAAAAATGGGCTAGAAATCGACCAAAACGGCTCAAAAGAGGTTAGAAATGGACAAAAACAGTTTGGAAATGGCAAAACCACGGCGTAAAACGGGTTGAAACTTGGCAAAAATAGGATCGAAATGGGCAAGCATGGGATAGGAATGTCAAAAATTGTTGAGAAATAGCCAAAAATGGTTTTAAAGGGGTTAGAAATGGGTACACATGAGTGAGAAATGGCCAAAAATGGTTCCAGACAGGTTAGCAGGGAGTAAAAATGGGTTAGCTAAGGCCAAGATGGCTGAAAGCGGGTAAGAAATAGGCAAAAATGAGTAAGGAAAGGGAAAATAATGGCTAAAAATGGGTTAGAAATGCGCAAAAAGGGGTTAGAAATGGCCAAAGCCTACTTAAACCGACTTAGAAGTGCGAAAACGTGGTTTCGAAATGGCTAAAACTGGCTTTGAAAGAGGCCAATGTGGCATAAAAAAGGTTAGAAACGGCCCAAAATTGCTCAAAAGGGGTTAGAGAGGTGCTAAGAAATGGGTTAGAATTGGCAAAAAGAGCATAAAACAGTTTGGAAATGGGCAAAAATGGATTAGAAATGGGCAAAAAATGGATTAGAAATGGGCAAAAAAAGGATTAGAAGTGGGCAAAAATAGTTTAGAAATGGCCAAATATGGCGAAATACAGGTAAGGAATGGGCACAAAATAGTTCGAAAAGGAAGCAAATGGCTTGAAACGGTTTGAAAGTGGGCAAGAATATGAGGGAAACGGCAAAAAATGGATTAAAGAGGGTTTCAGATTGGCAAAAAGGGGAGAGAAATGGCCAAGGTTGCTTAACAGTAGCCAGAAATGGCTTGAAATGGGTTAGAAACAGGCAAATTGTTTAGAAAAGAGCAAAAAAGGCTAAAAATGGGTTGAAATGGGCCAAAAATGCTTTAGAAATAGCTAAAAATGACTTAAAAGGAATTAGAAGTGGGAAAAAATGGAATAGAAATGGCCAAAATGGCCTAAAACTTTTCTGAAACTTCCAAGAATGCGTAAGAAATGGGAAAAAAGAAGGCTTGAAAGTAGCTAGAAAAGGGCAAAAGCCGGTTAGAAATGGCCAAAAATGGCTTAAAACGAGTGTCAAATGGGCAAAAATGGGATAGAAATGGGAAAAAGTGTTTAGAAATTGCCAAGAATGGCTAAAAACGGGATAGAAAAGGGCAGAACCAGGTCAGAAAGGGACAAAAATGGTTGAAAACAGGAAAGAAAGTGGTTAGCAAAGGAAAGAAATGGCTTAAAACGGGTTAGAAATTGACAGAAGTGGGTTAGGAAAGGAAAAATAGAGGCTTAAAATGACTTAGAAATGGCCAAAAATGTTTCCAGACAGGTTCGAAGTGGGTAAAAATGGGTTAGAAAAGGCCAAAAGCGGGCTAGAAATAGATGAAATTGCCAAAAAGTGGGTTCAATAGGGCAAAAAATGGGTTAGAAAAGACCAAAAAATGCTTTGAACGGGCTAGAAATGGCCAAAAATGGGCTAGAAATAGACCAAAACGGCTCAAAACAGGTTAGAAATGGACAAAAACAGTTTGGAAATGGCAAAACCACGGGGTAAAACGGGTTGAAACTTGGCAAAAATAGGATCGAAATGGGCAAGCATGGGATAGGAATGTCAAAAATTGTTGAGAAATAGCCAAAAATGGTTTTATAGGGGTTAGAAATGGGTACACATGAGTGAGAAATGGCCAAAAATGGTTCCAGACAGGTTAGCAGGGAGTAAAAATGGGTTAGCTAAGGCCCAAGATGGCTGAAAGCGGGTAAGAAATAGGCAAAAATGAGTAAGGAAAGGGAAAACAATGGCTAAAAATGGGTTAGAAATGCGCAAAAAGGGGTTAGAAATGGCCAAAGCCTACTTAAACCGACTTAGAAGTGCGAAAACGTGGTTTCGAAATGGCTAAAACTGGCTTTGAAAGAGGCCAATGTGGCATAAAAAAGGTTAGAAACGGCCCAAAATTGCTCAAAAGGGGTTAGAGAGGTGCTAAGAAATGGGTTAGAATTGGCAAAAAGAGCATAAAACATTTTGGAAATGGGCAAAAATGGATTAGAAATGGGCAAAAAATGGATTAGAAATGGGCAAAAAAAGGATTAGAAGTGGGCAAAAATAGTTTAGAAATGGCCAAATATGGCGAAATACAGGTAAGGAATGGGCACAAAAGAGTTCGAAAAGGAAGCAAATGGCTTGAAACGGGTTGAAAGTGGGCAAGAATATGAGGGAAACGGCAAAAAATGGATTAAAGAGGGTTTCAGATTGGCAAAAAGGGGAGAGAAATGGCCAAGGTTGCTTAACAGTAGCCAGAAATGGCTGGAAATGGGTTAGAAACAGGCAAATTGTTTAGAAAAGAGCAAAAAAGGCTTAAAATGGGTTGAAATGGGCCAAAAATGCTTTAGAAATAGCTAAAAATGACTTAAAAGGCATTAGAAGTGGGAAAAAATGGAATAGAAATGGACAAAATGGCCTACAACTTTTCTGAAACTTCCAAGAGTGCGTAAGAAATGGGAAAAAAGAAGGCTTGAAAGTAGCTAGAAAAGGGCAAAAGCCGGTTAGAAATGGCCAAAAATGTCTTAAAACGAGTGTCAAATGGGCAAAAATGGGATGGGAATGGGAAAAAGTGTTTAGAAATTGCCAAGAATGGCTAAAAACGAGATAGAAAAGGGCAGAACCAGGTCAGAAAGGGACAAAAATGGTTGAAAACAGGAAAGAAAGGGGTTAGCAAAGGAAAGAAATGGCTTAAAACGGGTTAGAAATTGACAGAAGTGGGTTAGGAAAGGAAAAATAGAGGCTTAAAATGACTTAGAAATGGCCAAAAATGTTTCCAGACAGGTTAGAAGTGGGTAAAAATGGGTTAGAAAAGGCCAAAAGCGGGCTAGAAATAGATGAAATTGCCAAAAAGTGGGTTCAATAGGGCAAAAAATGGGTTAGAAAAGACCAAAAAATGCTTTGAACGGGCTAGAAATGGCCAAAAATGGGCTAGAAATAGACCAAAACGGCTCAAAACAGGTTAGAAATGGACAAAAACAGTTTGGAAATGGCAAAACCACGGGGTAAAACGGGTTGAAACTTGGCAAAAATAGGATCGAAATGGGCAAGCATGGGATAGGAATGTCAAAAATTGTTGAGAAATAGCCAAAAATGGTTTTATAGGGGTTAGAAATGGGTACACATGAGTGAGAAATGGCCAAAAATGGTTCCAGACAGGTTAGCAGGGAGTAAAAATGGGTTAGCTAAGGCCCAAGATGGCTGAAAGCGGGTAAGAAATAGGCAAAAATGAGTAAGGAAAGGGAAAACAATGGCTAAAAATGGGTTAGAAATGCGCAAAAAGGGGTTAGAAATGGCCAAAGCCTACTTAAACCGACTTAGAAGTGCGAAAACGTGGTTTCGAAATGGCTAAAACTGGCTTTGAAAGAGGCCAATGTGGCATAAAAAAGGTTAGAAACGGCCCAAAATTGCTCAAAAGGGGTTAGAGAGGTGCTAAGAAATGGGTTAGAATTGGCAAAAAGAGCATAAAACATTTTGGAAATGGGCAAAAATGGATTAGAAATGGGCAAAAAATGGATTAGAAATGGGCAAAAAAAGGATTAGAAGTGGGCAAAAATAGTTTAGAAATGGCCAAATATGGCGAAATACAGGTAAGGAATGGGCACAAAAGAGTTTGAAAAGGAAGCAAATGGCTTGAAACGGCTTGAAAGTGGGCAAGAATATGAGGGAAACGGCAAAAAATGGATTAAAGAGGGTTTCAGATTGGCAAAAAGGGGAGAGAAATGGCCAAGGTTGCTTAACAGTAGCCAGAAATGGCTGGAAATGGGTTAGAAACAGGCAAATTGTTTAGAAAAGAGCAAAAAAGGCTTAAAATGGGTTGAAATGGGCCAAAAATGCTTTAGAAATAGCTAAAAATGACTTAAAAGGAATTAGAAGGGGGAAAAAATGGAATAGAAATGGCCAAAATGGCCTACAACTTTTCTGAAACTTCCAAGAGTGCGTAAGAAATGGGAAAAAAGAAGGCTTGAAAGTAGCTAGAAAAGGGCAAAAGCCGGTTAGAAATGGCCAAAAATGTCTTAAAACGAGTGTCAAATGGGCAAAAATGGGATGGGAATGGGAAAAAGTGTTTAGAAATTGCCAAGAATGGCTAAAAACGAGATAGAAAAGGGCAGAACCAGGTCAGAAAGGGACAAAAATGGTTGAAAACAGGAAAGAAAGGGGTTAGCAAAGGAAAGAAATGGCTTAAAACGGGTTAGAAATTGACAGAAGTGGGTTAGGAAAGGAAAAATAGAGGCTTAAAATGACTTAGAAATGGCCAAAAATGTTTCCAGACAGGTTAGAAGTGGGTAAAAATGGGTTAGAAAAGGCCAAAAGCGGGCTAGAAATAGATGAAATTGGCAAAAAGTGGGTTCAATAGGGCAAAAAATGGGTTAGAAAACACCAAAAAATGCTTTGAACGGGCTAGAAATGGCCAAAAATGGGCTAGAAATCGACCAAAACGGCTCAAAACAGGTTAGAAATGGACAAAAACAGTCTGGAAATGGCAAAACCACGGCGTAAAACGGGTTGAAACTTGGCAAAAATAGGATCGAAATGGGCAAGCATGGGATAGGAATGTCAAAAATTGTTGAGAAATAGCCAAAAATGGTTTTATAGGGGTTAGAAATGGGTACACATGAGTGAGAAATGGCCAAAAATGGTTCCAGACAGGTTAGCAGGGAGTAAAAATGGGTTAGCTAAGGCCCAAGATGGCTGAAAGCGGGTAAGAAATAGGCAAAAATGAGTAAGGAAAGGGAAAACAATGGCTAAAAATGGGTTAGAAATGCGCAAAAAGGGGTTAGAAATGGCCAAAGCCTACTTAAACCGACTTAGAAGTGCGAAAACGTGGTTTCGAAATGGCTAAAACTGGCTTTGAAAGAGGCCAATGTGGCATAAAAAAGGTTAGAAACGGCCCAAAATTGCTCAAAAGGGGTTAGAGAGGTGCTAAGAAATGGGTTAGAATTGGCAAAAAGAGCATAAAACAGTTTGGAAATGGGCAAAAATGGATTAGAAATGGGCAAAAAATGGATTAGAAATGGGCAAAAAAAGGATTAGAAGTGGGCAAAAATAGTTTAGAAATGGCCAAATATGGCGAAATACAGGTAAGGAATGGGCACAAAAGAGTTCGAAAAGGAAGCAAATGGCTTGAAACGGGTTGAAAGTGGGCAAGAATATGAGGGAAACGGCAAAAAATGGATTAAAGAGGGTTTCAGATTGGCAAAAAGGGGAGAGAAATGGCCAAGGTTGCTTAACAGTAGCCAGAAATGGCTTGAAATGGGTTAGAAACAGGCAAATTGTTTAGAAAAGAGCAAAAAAGGCTTAAAATGGGTTGAAATGGGCCAAAAATGCTTTAGAAATAGCTAAAAATGACTTAAAAGGCATTAGAAGTGGGAAAAAATGGAATAGAAATGGCCAAAATGGCCTACAACTTTTCTGAAACTTCCAAGAGTGCGTAAGAAATGGGAAAAAAGAAGGCTTGAAAGTAGCTAGAAAAGGGCAAAAGCCGGTTAGAAATGGCCAAAAATGTCTTAAAACGAGTGTCAAATGGGCAAAAATGGGATGGGAATGGGAAAAAGTGTTTAGAAATTGCCAAGAATGGCTAAAAACGAGATAGAAAAGGGCAGAACCAGGTCAGAAAGGGACAAAAATGGTTGAAAACAGGAAAGAAAGGGGTTAGCAAAGGAAAGAAATGGCTTAAAACGGGTTAGAAATTGACAGAAGTGGGTTAGGAAAGGAAAAATAGAGGCTTAAAATGACTTAGAAATGGCCAAAAATGTTTCCAGACAGGTTAGAAGTGGGTAAAAATGGGTTAGAAAAGGCCAAAAGCGGGCTAGAAATAGATGAAATTGGCAAAAAGTGGGTTCAATAGGGCAAAAAATGGGTTAGAAAACACCAAAAAATGCTTTGAACGGGCTAGAAATGGCCAAAAATGGGCTAGAAATCGACCAAAACGGCTCAAAACAGGTTAGAAATGGACAAAAACAGTCTGGAAATGGCAAAACCACGGCGTAAAACGGGTTGAAACTTGGCAAAAATAGGATCGAAATGGGCAAGCATGGGATAGGAATGTCAAAAATTGTTGAGAAATAGCCAAAAATGGTTTTATAGGGGTTAGAAATGGGTACACATGAGTGAGAAATGGCCAAAAATGGTTCCAGACAGGTTAGCAGGGAGTAAAAATGGGTTAGCTAAGGCCCAAGATGGCTGAAAGCGGGTAAGAAATAGGCAAAAATGAGTAAGGAAAGGGAAAACAATGGCTAAAAATGGGTTAGAAATGCGCAAAAAGGGGTTAGAATTGGCCAAAGCCTACTTAAACCGACTTAGAAGTGCGAAAACGTGGTTTCGAAATGGCTAAAACTGGCTTTGAAAGAGGCCAATGTGGCATAAAAAAGGTTAGAAACGGCCCAAAATTGCTCAAAAGGGGTTAGAGAGGTGCTAAGAAATGGGTTAGAATTGGCAAAAAGAGCATAAAACAGTTTGGAAATGGGCAAAAATGGATTAGAAATGGGCAAAAAATGGATTAGAAATGGGCAAAAAAAAGGATTAGAAGTGGGCAAAAATAGTTTAGAAATGGCCAAATATGGCGAAATACAGGTAAGGAATGGGCACAAAAGAGTTCGAAAAGGAAGCAAATGGCTTGAAACGGGTTGAAAGTGGGCAAGAATATGAGGGAAACGGCAAAAAATGGATTAAAGAGGGTTTCAGATTGGCAAAAAGGGGAGAGAAATGGCCAAGGTTGCTTAACAGTAGCCAGAAATGGCTGGAAATGGGTTAGAAACAGGCAAATTGTTTAGAAAAGAGCAAAAAAGGCTTAAAATGGGTTGAAATGGGCCAAAAATGCTTTAGAAATAGCTAAAAATGACTTAAAAGGAATTAGAAGTGGGAAAAAATGGAATAGAAATGGCCAAAATGGCCTAAAACTTTTCTGAAACTTCCAAGAGTGCGTAAGAAATGGGAAAAAAGAAGGCTTGAAAGTAGCTAGAAAAGGGCAAAAGCCGGTTAGAAATGGCCAAAAATGTCTTAAAACGAGTGTCAAATGGGCAAAAATGGGATGGGAATGGGAAAAAGTGTTTAGAAATTGCCAAGAATGGCTAAAAACGGGATAGAAAAGGGCAGAACCAGGTCAGAAAGGGACAAAAATGGTTGAAAACAGGAAAGAAAGTGGTTAGCAAAGGAAAGAAATGGCTTAAAACGGGTTAGAAATTGACAGAAGTGGGTTAGGAAAGGAAAAATAGAGGCTTAAAATGACTTAGAAATGGCCAAAAATGTTTCCAGACAGGTTAGAAGTGGGTAAAAATGGGTTAGAAAAGGCCAAAAGCGGGCTAGAAATAGATGAAATTGCCAAAAAGTGGGTTCAATAGGGCAAAAAATGGGTTAGAAAACACCAAAAAATGCTTTGAACGGGCTAGAAATGGCCAAAAATGGGCTAGAAATCGACCAAAACGGCTCAAAAGAGGTTAGAAATGGACAAAAACAGTTTGGAAAAGGCAAAACCACGGCGTAAAACGGGTTGAAACTTGGCAAAAATAGGATCGAAATGGGCAAGCATGGGATAGGAATGTCAAAAATTGTTGAGAAATAGCCAAAAATGGTTTTATAGGGGTTAGAAATGGGTACACATGAGTGAGAAATGGCCAAAAATGGTTCCAGACAGGTTAGCAGGGAGTAAAAATGGGTTAGCTAAGGCCCAAGATGGCTGAAAGCGGGTAAGAAATAGGCAAAAATGAGTAAGGAAAGGGAAAACAATGGCTAAAAATGGGTTAGAAATGCGCAAAAAGGGGTTAGAAATGGCCAAAGCCTACTTAAACCGACTTAGAAGTGCGAAAACGTGGTTTCGAAATGGCTAAAACTGGCTTTGAAAGAGGCCAATGTGGCATAAAAAAGGTTAGAAACGGCCCAAAATTGCTCAAAAGGGGTTAGAGAGGTGCTAAGAAATGGGTTAGAATTGGCAAAAAGAGCATAAAACATTTTGGAAATGGGCAAAAATGGATTAGAAATGGGCAAAAAATGGATTAGAAATGGGCAAAAAAAGGATTAGAAGTGGGCAAAAATAGTTTAGAAATGGCCAAATATGGCGAAATACAGGTAAGGAATGGGCACAAAAGAGTTCGAAAAGGAAGCAAATGGCTTGAAACGGCTTGAAAGTGGGCAAGAATATGAGGGAAACGGCAAAAAATGGATTAAAGAGGGTTTCAGATTGGCAAAAAGGGGAGAGAAATGGCCAAGGTTGCTTAACAGTAGCCAGAAATGGCTGGAAATGGGTTAGAAACAGGCAAATTGTTTAGAAAAGAGCAAAAAAGGCTTAAAATGGGTTGAAATGGGCCAAAAATGCTTTAGAAATAGCTAAAAATGACTTAAAAGGCATTAGAAGTGGGAAAAAATGGAATAGAAATGGACAAAATGGCCTACAACTTTTCTGAAACTTCCAAGAGTGCGTAAGAAATGGGAAAAAAGAAGGCTTGAAAGTAGCTAGAAAAGGGCAAAAGCCGGTTAGAAATGGCCAAAAATGTCTTAAAACTAGTGTCAAATGGGCAAAAATGGGATGGGAATGGGAAAAAGTGTTTAGAAATTGCCAAGAATGGCTAAAAACGGGATAGAAAAGGGCAGAACCAGGTCAGAAAGGGACAAAAATGGTTGAAAACAGGAAAGAAAGGGGTTAGCAAAGGAAAGAAATGGCTTAAAACGGGTTAGAAATTGACAGAAGTGGGTTAGGAAAGGAAAAATAGAGGCTTAAAATGACTTAGAAATGGCCAAAAATGTTTCCAGACAGGTTAGAAGTGGGTAAAAATGGGTTAGAAAAGGCCAAAAGCGGGCTAGAAATAGATGAAATTGCCAAAAAGTGGGTTCAATAGGGCAAAAAATGGGTTAGAAAACACCAAAAAATGCTTTGAACGGGCTAGAAATGGCCAAAAATGGGCTAGAAATCGACCAAAACGGCTCAAAAGAGGTTAGAAATGGACAAAAACAGTTTGGAAATGGCAAAACCACGGCGTAAAACGGGTTGAAACTTGGCAAAAATAGGATCGAAATGGGCAAGCATGGGATAGGAATGTCAAAAATTGTTGAGAAATAGCCAAAAATGGTTTTATCGCGGTTAGAAATGGGTACACATGAGTGAGAAATGGCCAAAAATGGTTCCAGACAGGTTAGCAGGGAGTAAAAATGGGTTAGCTAAGGCCCAAGATGGCTGAAAGCGGGTAAGAAATAGGCAAAAATGAGTAAGGAAAGGGAAAATAATGGCTAAAAATGGGTTAGAAATGCGCAAAAAGGGGTTAGAAATGGCCAAAGCCTACTTAAACCGACTTAGAAGTGCGAAAACGTGGTTTCGAAATGGCTAAAACTGGCTTTGAAAGAGGCCAATGTGGCATAAAAAAGGTTAGAAACGGCCCAAAATTGCTCAAAAGGGGTTAGAGAGGTGCTAAGAAATGGGTTAGAATTGGCAAAAAGAGCATAAAACAGTTTGGAAATGGGCAAAAATGGATTAGAAATGGGCAAAAAATGGATTAGAAATGGGCAAAAAAAGGATTAGAAGTGGGCAAAAATAGTTTAGAAATGGCCAAATATGGCGAAATACAGGTAAGGAATGGGCACAAAAGAGTTCGAAAAGGAAGCAAATGGCTTGAAACGGGTTGAAAGTGGGCAAGAATATGAGGGAAACGGCAAAAAATGGATTAAAGAGGGTTTCAGATTGGCAAAAAGGGGAGAGAAATGGCCAAGGTTGCTTAACAGTAGCCAGAAATGGCTGGAAATGGGTTAGAAACAGGCAAATTGTTTAGAAAAGAGCAAAAAAGGCTTAAAATGGGTTGAAATGGGCCAAAAATGCTTTAGAAATAGCTAAAAATGACTTAAAAGGAATTAGAAGTGGGAAAAAATGGAATAGAAATGGCCAAAATGGCCTAAAACTTTTCTGAAACTTCCAAGAGTGCGTAAGAAATGGGAAAAAAGAAGGCTTGAAAGTAGCTAGAAAAGGGCAAAAGCCGGTTAGAAATGGCCAAAAATGTCTTAAAACGAGTGTCAAATGGGCAAAAATGGGATGGGAATGGGAAAAAGTGTTTAGAAATTGCCAAGAATGGCTAAAAACGGGATAGAAAAGGGCAGAACCAGGTCAGAAAGGGACAAAAATGGTTGAAAACAGGAAAGAAAGGGGTTAGCAAAGGAAAGAAATGGCTTAAAACGGGTTAGAAATTGACAGAAGTGGGTTAGGAAAGGAAAAATAGAGGCTTAAAATGACTTAGAAATGGCCAAAAATGTTTCCAGACAGGTTAGAAGTGGGTAAAAATGGCTTAGAAAAGGCCAAAAGCGGGCTAGAAATAGATGAAATTGCCAAAAAGTGGGTTCAATAGGGCAAAAAATGGGTTAGAAAACACCAAAAAATGCTTTGAACGGGCTAGAAATGGCCAAAAATGGGCTAGAAATCGACCAAAACGGCTCAAAAGAGGTTAGAAATGGACAAAAACAGTTTGGAAAAGGCAAAACCACGGCGTAAAACGGGTTGAAACTTGGCAAAAATAGGATCGAAATGGGCAAGCATGGGATAGGAATGTCAAAAATTGTTGAGAAATAGCCAAAAATGGTTTTATAGGGGTTAGAAATGGGTACACATGAGTGAGAAATGGCCAAAAATGGTTCCAGACAGGTTAGCAGGGAGTAAAAATGGGTTAGCTAAGGCCCAAGATGGCTGAAAGCGGGTAAGAAATAGGCAAAAATGAGTAAGGAAAGGGAAAATAATGGCTAAAAATGGGTTAGAAATGCGCAAAAAGGGGTTAGAAATGGCCAAAGCCTACTTAAACCGACTTAGAAGTGCGAAAACGTGGTTTCGAAATGGCTAAAACTGGCTTTGAAAGAGGCCAATGTGGCATAAAAAAGGTTAGAAACGGCCCAAAATTGCTCAAAAGGGGTTAGAGAGGTGCTAAGAAATGGGTTAGAATTGGCAAAAAGAGCATAAAACAGTTTGGAAATGGGCAAAAATGGATTAGAAATGGGCAAAAAATGGATTAGAAATGGGCAAAAAAAGGATTAGAAGTGGGCAAAAATAGTTTAGAAATGGCCAAATATGGCGAAATACAGGTAAGGAATGGGCACAAAATAGTTCGAAAAGGAAGCAAATGGCTTGAAACGGTTTGAAAGTGGGCAAGAATATGAGGGAAACGGCAAAAAATGGATTAAAGAGGGTTTCAGATTGGCAAAAAGGGGAGAGAAATGGCCAAGGTTGCTTAACAGTAGCCAGAAATGGCTGGAAATGGGTTAGAAAAAGGCAAATTGTTTAGAAAAGAGCAAAAAAGGCTTAAAATGGGTTGAAATGGGCCAAAAATGCTTTAGAAATAGCTAAAAATGACTTAAAAGGAATTAGAAGTGGGAAAAAATGGAATAGAAATGGCCAAAATGGCCTAAAACTTTTCTGAAACTTCCAAGAGTGCGTAAGAAATGGGAAAAAAGAAGGCTTGAAAGTAGCTAGAAAAGGGCAAAAGCCGGTTAGAAATGGCCAAAAATGTCTTAAAACGAGTGTCAAATGGGCAAAAATGGGATAGAAATGGGAAAAAGTGTTTAGAAATTGCCAAGAATGGCTAAAAACGGGATAGAAAAGGGCAGAACCAGGTCAGAAAGGGACAAAAATGGTTGAAAACAGGAAAGAAAGGGGTTAGCAAAGGAAAGAAATGGCTTAAAACGGGTTAGAAATTGACAGAAGTGGGTTAGGAAAGGAAAAATAGAGGCTTAAAATGACTTAGAAATGGCCAAAAATGTTTCCAGACAGGTTAGAAGTGGGTAAAAATGGGTTAGAAAAGGCCAAAAGCGGGCTAGAAATAGATGAAATTGCCAAAAAGTGGGTTCAATAGGGCAAAAAATGGGTTAGAAAACACCAAAAAATGCTTTGAACGGGCTAGAAATGGCCAAAAATGGGCTAGAAATCGACCAAAACGGCTCAAAAGAGGTTAGAAATGGACAAAAACAGTTTGGAAATGGCAAAACCACGGGGTAAAACGGGTTGAAACTTGGCAAAAATAGGATCGAAATGGGCAAGCATGGGATAGGAATGTCAAAAATTGTTGAGAAATAGCCAAAAATGGTTTTATAGGGGTTAGAAATGGGTACACATGAGTGAGAAATGGCCAAAAATGGTTCCAGACAGGTTAGCAGGGAGTAAAAATGGGTTAGCTAAGGCCCAAGATGGCTGAAAGCGGGTAAGAAATAGGCAAAAATGAGTAAGGAAAGGGAAAACAATGGCTAAAAAGGGGTTAGAAATGCGCAAAAAGGGGTTAGAAATGGCCAAAGCCTACTTAAACCGACTTAGAAGTGCGAAAACGTGGTTTCGAAATGGCTAAAACTGGCTTTGAAAGAGGCCAATGTGGCATAAAAAAGGTTAGAAACGGCCCAAAATTGCTCAAAAGGGGTTAGAGAGGTGCTAAGAAATGGGTTAGAATTGGCAAAAAGAGCATAAAACAGTTTGGAAATGGGCAAAAATGGATTAGAAATGGGCAAAAAATGGATTAGAAATGGGCAAAAAAAGGATTAGAAGTGGGCAAAAATAGTTTAGAAATGGCCAAATATGGCGAAATACAGGTAAGGAATGGGCACAAAAGAGTTCGAAAAGGAAGCAAATGGCTTGAAACGGGTTGAAAGTGGGCAAGAATATGAGGGAAACGGCAAAAAATGGATTAAAGAGGGTTTCAGATTGGCAAAAAGGGGAGAGAAATGGCCAAGGTTGCTTAACAGTAGCCAGAAATGGCTGGAAATGGGTTAGAAACAGGCAAATTGTTTAGAAAAGAGCAAAAAAGGCTTAAAATGGGTTGAAATGGGCCAAAAATGCTTTAGAAATAGCTAAAAATGACTTAAAAGGAATTAGAAGTGGGAAAAAATGGAATAGAAATGGCCAAAATGGCCTAAAACTTTTCTGAAACTTCCAAGAGTGCGTAAGAAATGGGAAAAAAGAAGGCTTGAAAGTAGCTAGAAAAGGGCAAAAGCCGGTTAGAAATGGCCAAAAATGTCTTAAAACTAGTGTCAAATGGGCAAAAATGGGATAGAAATGGGAAAAAGTGTTTAGAAATTGCCAAGAATGGCTAAAAACGGGATAGAAAAGGGCAGAACCAGGTCAGAAAGGGACAAAAATGGTTGAAAACAGGAAAGAAAGGGGTTAGCAAAGGAAAGAAATGGCTTAAAACGGGTTAGAAATTGACAGAAGTGGGTTAGGAAAGGAAAAATAGAGGCTTAAAATGACTTAGAAATGGCCAAAAATGTTTCCAGACAGGTTAGAAGTGGGTAAAAATGGGTTAGAAAAGGCCAAAAGCGGGCTAGAAATAGATGAAATTGCCAAAAAGTGGGTTCAATAGGGCAAAAAATGGGTTAGAAAACACCAAAAAATGCTTTGAACGGGCTAGAAATGGCCAAAAATGGGCTAGAAATCGACCAAAACGGCTCAAAAGAGGTTAGAAATGGACAAAAACAGTTTGGAAAAGGCAAAACCACGGCGTAAAACGGGTTGAAACTTGGCAAAAATAGGATCGAAATGGGCAAGCATGGGATAGGAATGTCAAAAATTGTTGAGAAATAGCCAAAAATGGTTTTATAGGGGTTAGAAATGGGTACACATGAGTGAGAAATGGCCAAAAATGGTTCCAGACAGGTTAGCAGGGAGTAAAAATGGGTTAGCTAAGGCCAAAGATGGCTGAAAGCGGGTAAGAAATAGGCAAAAATGAGTAAGGAAAGGGAAAATAATGGCTAAAAATGGGTTAGAAATGCGCAAAAAGGGGTTAGAAATGGCCAAAGCCTACTTAAACCGACTTAGAAGTGCGAAAACGTGGTTTCGAAATGGCTAAAACTGGCTTTGAAAGAGGCCAATGTGGCATAAAAAAGGTTAGAAACGGCCCAAAATTGCTCAAAAGGGGTTAGAGAGGTGCTAAGAAATGGGTTAGAATTGGCAAAAAGAGCATAAAACAGTTTGGAAATGGGCAAAAATGGATTAGAAATGGGCAAAAAATGGATTAGAAATGGGCAAAAAAAGGATTAGAAGTGGGCAAAAATAGTTTAGAAATGGCCAAATATGGCGAAATACAGGTAAGGAATGGGCACAAAATAGTTCGAAAAGGAAGCAAATCGCTTGAAACGGTTTGAAAGTGGGCAAGAATATGAGGGAAACGGCAAAAAATGGATTAAAGAGGGTTTCAGATTGGCAAAAAGGGGAGAGAAATGGCTAAGGTTGCTTAACGGTAGCCAGAAATGGCTGGAAATGGGTTAGAAAAAGGCAAATTGTTTAGAAAAGAGCAAAAAAGGCTTAAAATGGGTTGAAATGGGCCAAAAATGCTTTAGAAATAGCTAAAAATGACTTAAAAGGAATTAGAAGTGGGAAAAAATGGAATAGAAATGGCCAAAATGGCCTAAAACGTTTCTGAAACTTCCAAGAGTGCGTAAGAAATGGGAAAAAAGAAGGCTTGAAAGTAGCTAGAAAAGGGCAAAAGCCGGTTAGAAATGGCCAAAAATGTCTTAAAACGAGTGTCAAATGGGCAAAAATGGGATAGAAATGGGAAAAAGTGTTTAGAAATTGCCAAGAATGGCTAAAAACGGGATAGAAAAGGGCAGAACCAGGTCAGAAAGGGACAAAAATGGTTGAAAACAGGAAAGAAAGGGGTTAGCAAAGGAAAGAAATGGCTTAAAACGGGTTAGAAATTGACAGAAGTGGGTTAGGAAAGGAAAAATAGAGGCTTAAAATGACTTAGAAATGGCCAAAAATGTTTCCAGACAGGTTAGAAGTGGGTAAAAATGGGTTAGAAAAGGCCAAAAGCGGGCTAGAAATAGATGAAATTGCCAAAAAGTGGGTTCAATAGGGCAAAAAATGGGTTAGAAAACACCAAAAAATGCTTTGAACGGGCTAGAAATGGCCAAAAATGGGCTAGAAATCGACCAAAACGGCTCAAAAGAGGTTAGAAATGGACAAAAACAGTTTGGAAAAGGCAAAACCACGGCGTAAAACGGGTTGAAACTTGGCAAAAATAGGATCGAAATGGGCAAGCATGGGATAGGAATGTCAAAAATTGTTGAGAAATAGCCAAAAATGGTTTTATAGGGGTTAGAAATGGGTACACATGAGTGAGAAATGGCCAAAAATGGTTCCAGACAGGTTAGCAGGGAGTAAAAATGGGTTAGCTAAGGCCCAAGATGGCTGAAAGCGGGTAAGAAATAGGCAAAAATGAGTAAGGAAAGGGAAAATAATGGCTAAAAATGGGTTAGAAATGCGCAAAAAGGGGTTAGAAATGGCCAAAGCCTACTTAAACCGACTTAGAAGTGCGAAAACGTGGTTTCGAAATGGCTAAAACTGGCTTTGAAAGAGGCCAATGTGGCATAAAAAAGGTTAGAAACGGCCCAAAATTGCTCAAAAGGGGTTAGAGAGGTGCTAAGAAATGGGTTAGAATTGGCAAAAAGAGCATAAAACATTTTGGAAATGGGCAAAAATGGATTAGAAATGGGCAAAAAATGGATTAGAAATGGGCAAAAAAAGGATTAGAAGTGGGCAAAAATAGTTTAGAAATGGCCAAATATGGCGAAATACAGGTAAGGAATGGGCACAAAATAGTTCGAAAAGGAAGCAAATGGCTTGAAACGGTTTGAAAGTGGGCAAGAATATGAGGGAAACGGCAAAAAATGGATTAAAGAGGGTTTCAGATTGGCAAAAAGGGGAGAGAAATGGCCAAGGTTGCTTAACAGTAGCCAGAAATGGCTGGAAATGGGTTAGAAAAAGGCAAATTGTTTAGAAAAGAGCAAAAAAGGCTTAAAATGGGTTGAAATGGGCCAAAAATGCTTTAGAAATAGCTAAAAATGACTTAAAAGGAATTAGAAGTGGGAAAAAATGGAATAGAAATGGCCAAAATGGCCTAAAACTTTTCTGAAACTTCCAAGAGTGCGTAAGAAATGGGAAAAAAGAAGGCTTGAAAGTAGCTAGAAAAGGGCAAAAGCCGGTTAGAAATGGCCAAAAATGTCTTAAAACGAGTGTCAAATGGGCAAAAATGGGATAGAAATGGGAAAAAGTGTTTAGAAATTGCCAAGAATGGCTAAAAACGGGATAGAAAAGGGCAGAACCAGGTCAGAAAGGGACAAAAATGGTTGAAAACAGGAAAGAAAGGGGTTAGCAAAGGAAAGAAATGGCTTAAAACGGGTTAGAAATTGACAGAAGTGGGTTAGGAAAGGAAAAATAGAGGCTTAAAATGACTTAGAAATGGCCAAAAATGTTTCCAGACAGGTTAGAAGTGGGTAAAAATGGGTTAGAAAAGGCCAAAAGCGGGCTAGAAATAGATGAAATTGCCAAAAAGTGGGTTCAATAGGGCAAAAAATGGGTTAGAAAACACCAAAAAATGCTTTGAACGGGCTAGAAATGGCCAAAAATGGGCTAGAAATCGACCAAAACGGCTCAAAAGAGGTTAGAAATGGACAAAAACAGTTTGGAAATGGCAAAACCACGGGGTAAAACGGGTTGAAACTTGGCAAAAATAGGATCGAAATGGGCAAGCATGGGATAGGAATGTCAAAAATTGTTGAGAAATAGCCAAAAATGGTTTTATAGGGGTTAGAAATGGGTACACATGAGTGAGAAATGGCCAAAAATGGTTCCAGACAGGTTAGCAGGGAGTAAAAATGGGTTAGCTAAGGCCCAAGATGGCTGAAAGCGGGTAAGAAATAGGCAAAAATGAGTAAGGAAAGGGAAAATAATGGCTAAAAATGGGTTAGAAATGCGCAAAAAGGGGTTAGAAATGGCCAAAGCCTACTTAAACCGACTTAGAAGTGCGAAAACGTGGTTTCGAAATGGCTAAAACTGGCTTTGAAAGAGGCCAATGTGGCATAAAAAAGGTTAGAAACGGCCCAAAATTGCTCAAAAGGGGTTAGAGAGGTGCTAAGAAATGGGTTAGAATTGGCAAAAAGAGCATAAAACAGTTTGGAAATGGGCAAAAATGGATTAGAAATGGGCAAAAAATGGATTAGAAATGGGCAAAAAAAGGATTAGAAGTGGGCAAAAATAGTTTAGAAATGGCCAAATATGGCGAAATACAGGTAAGGAATGGGCACAAAATAGTTCGAAAAGGAAGCAAATCGCTTGAAACGGTTTGAAAGTGGGCAAGAATATGAGGGAAACGGCAAAAAATGGATTAAAGAGGGTTTCAGATTGGCAAAAAGGGGAGAGAAATGGCTAAGGTTGCTTAACGGTAGCCAGAAATGGCTGGAAATGGGTTAGAAAAAGGCAAATTGTTTAGAAAAGAGCAAAAAAGGCTTAAAATGGGTTGAAATGGGCCAAAAATGCTTTAGAAATAGCTAAAAATGACTTAAAAGGAATTAGAAGTGGGAAAAAATGGAATAGAAATGGCCAAAATGGCCTAAAACGTTTCTGAAACTTCCAAGAGTGCGTAAGAAATGGGAAAAAAGAAGGCTTGAAAGTAGCTAGAAAAGGGCAAAAGCCGGTTAGAAATGGCCAAAAATGTCTTAAAACGAGTGTCAAATGGGCAAAAATGGGATAGAAATGGGAAAAAGTGTTTAGAAATTGCCAAGAATGGCTAAAAACGGGATAGAAAAGGGCAGAACCAGGTCAGAAAGGGACAAAAATGGTTGAAAACAGGAAAGAAAGGGGTTAGCAAAGGAAAGAAATGGCTTAAAACGGGTTAGAAATTGACAGAAGTGGGTTAGGAAAGGAAAAATAGAGGCTTAAAATGACTTAGAAATGGCCAAAAATGTTTCCAGACAGGTTAGAAGTGGGTAAAAATGGGTTAGAAAAGGCCAAAAGCGGGCTAGAAATAGATGAAATTGCCAAAAAGTGGGTTCAATAGGGCAAAAAATGGGTTAGAAAACACCAAAAAATGCTTTGAACGGGCTAGAAATGGCCAAAAATGGGCTAGAAATAGACCAAAACGGCTCAAAACAGGTTAGAAATGGACAAAAACAGTTTGGAAATGGCAAAACCACGGGGTAAAACGGGTTGAAACTTGGCAAAAATAGGATCGAAATGGGCAAGCATGGGATAGGAATGTCAAAAATTGTTGAGAAATAGCCAAAAATGGTTTTATAGGGG
This sequence comes from Lathamus discolor, assembly GCF_037157495.1. Taxonomy (NCBI): domain Eukaryota; kingdom Metazoa; phylum Chordata; class Aves; order Psittaciformes; family Psittacidae; genus Lathamus; species Lathamus discolor. Next base: position 85,077 of record NW_027069138.1, read on the forward strand.
TTAGAAATGGGTACACATGAGTGAGAAATGGCCAAAAATGGTTCCAGACAGGTTAGCAGGGAGTAAAAATGGGTTAGCTAAGGCCCAAGATGGCTGAAAGCGGGTAAGAAATAGGCAAAAATGAGTAAGGAAAGGGAAAACAATGGCTAAAAATGGGTTAGAAATGCGCAAAAAGGGGTTAGAAATGGCCAAAGCCTACTTAAACCGACTTAGAAGTGCGAAAACGTGGTTTCGAAATGGCTAAAACTGGCTTTGAAAGAGGCCAATGTGGCATAAAAAAGGTTAGAAACGGCCCAAAATTGCTCAAAAGGGGTTAGAGAGGTGCTAAGAAATGGGTTAGAATTGGCAAAAAGAGCATAAAACATTTTGGAAATGGGCAAAAATGGATTAGAAATGGGCAAAAAATGGATTAGAAATGGGCAAAAAAAGGATTAGAAGTGGGCAAAAATAGTTTAGAAATGGCCAAATATGGCGAAATACAGGTAAGGAATGGGCACAAAAGAGTTCGAAAAGGAAGCAAATGGCTTGAAACGGCTTGAAAGTGGGCAAGAATATGAGGGAAACGGCAAAAAATGGATTAAAGAGGGTTTCAGATTGGCAAAAAGGGGAGAGAAATGGCCAAGGTTGCTTAACAGTAGCCAGAAATGGCTGGAAATGGGTTAGAAACAGGCAAATTGTTTAGAAAAGAGCAAAAAAGGCTTAAAATGGGTTGAAATGGGCCAAAAATGCTTTAGAAATAGCTAAAAATGACTTAAAAGGCATTAGAAGTGGGAAAAAATGGAATAGAAATGGACAAAATGGCCTACAACTTTTCTGAAACTTCCAAGAGTGCGTAAGAAATGGGAAAAAAGAAGGCTTGAAAGTAGCTAGAAAAGGGCAAAAGCCGGTTAGAAATGGCCAAAAATGTCTTAAAACGAGTGTCAAATGGGCAAAAATGGGATGGGAATGGGAAAAAGTGTTTAGAAATTGCCAAGAATGGCTAAAAACGGGATAGAAAAGGGCAGAACCAGGTCAGAAAGGGACAAAAATGGTTGAAAACAGGAAAGAAAGGGGTTAGCAAAGGAAAGAAATGGCTTAAAACGGGTTAGAAATTGACAGAAGTGGGTTAGGAAAGGAAAAATAGAGGCTTAAAATGACTTAGAAATGGCCAAAAATGTTTCCAGACAGGTTAGAAGTGGGTAAAAATGGGTTAGAAAAGGCCAAAAGCGGGCTAGAAATAGATGAAATTGGCAAAAAGTGGGTTCAATAGGGCAAAAAATGGGTTAGAAAACACCAAAAAATGCTTTGAACGGGCTAGAAATGGCCAAAAATGGGCTAGAAATCGACCAAAACGGATCAAAACAGGTTAGAAATGGACAAAAACAGTTTGGAAATGGCAAAACCACGGCGTAAAACGGGTTGAAACTTGGCAAAAATAGGATCGAAATGGGCAAGCATGGGATAGGAATGTCAAAAATTGTTGAGAAATAGCCAAAAATGGTTTTATAGGGGTTAGAAATGGGTACACATGAGTGAGAAATGGCCAAAAATGGTTCCAGACAGGTTAGCAGGGAGTAAAAATGGGTTAGCTAAGGCCCAAGATGGCTGAAAGCGGGTAAGAAATAGGCAAAAATGAGTAAGGAAAGGGAAAACAATGGCTAAAAATGGGTTAGAAATGCGCAAAAAGGGGTTAGAAATGGCCAAAGCCTACTTAAACCGACTTAGAAGTGCGAAAACGTGGTTTCGAAATGGCTAAAACTGGCTTTGAAAGAGGCCAATGTGGCATAAAAAAGGTTAGAAACGGCCCAAAATTGCTCAAAAGGGGTTAGAGAGGTGCTAAGAAATGGGTTAGAATTGGCAAAAAGAGCATAAAACAGTTTGGAAATGGGCAAAAATGGATTAGAAATGGGCAAAAAATGGATTAGAAATGGGCAAAAAAAGGATTAGAAGTGGGCAAAAATAGTTTAGAAATGGCCAAATATGGCGAAATACAGGTAAGGAATGGGCACAAAATAGTTCGAAAAGGAAGCAAATCGCTTGAAACGGTTTGAAAGTGGGCAAGAATATGAGGGAAACGGCAAAAAATGGATTAAAGAGGGTTTCAGATTGGCAAAAAGGGGAGAGAAATGGCCAAGGTTGCTTAACAGTAGCCAGAAATGGCTGGAAATGGGTTAGAAAAAGGCAAATTGTTTAGAAAAGAGCAAAAAAGGCTTAAAATGGGTTGAAATGGGCCAAAAATGCTTTAGAAATAGCTAAAAATGACTTAAAAGGAATTAGAAGTGGGAAAAAATGGAATAGAAATGGCCAAAATGGCCTAAAACTTTTCTGAAACTTCCAAGAGTGCGTAAGAAATGGGAAAAAAGAAGGCTTGAAAGTAGCTAGAAAAGGGCAAAAGCCGGTTAGAAATGGCCAAAAATGTCTTAAAACGAGTGTCAAATGGGCAAAAATGGGATAGAAATGGGAAAAAGTGTTTAGAAATTGCCAAGAATGGCTAAAAACGGGATAGAAAAGGGCAGAACCAGGTCAGAAAGGGACAAAAATGGTTGAAAACAGGAAAGAAAGGGGTTAGCAAAGGAAAGAAATGGCTTAAAACGGGTTAGAAATTGACAGAAGTGGGTTAGGAAAGGAAAAATAGAGGCTTAAAATGACTTAGAAATGGCCAAAAATGTTTCCAGACAGGTTAGAAGTGGGTAAAAATGGGTTAGAAAAGGCCAAAAGCGGGCTAGAAATAGATGAAATTGCCAAAAAGTGGGTTCAATAGGGCAAAAAATGGGTTAGAAAACACCAAAAAATGCTTTGAACGGGCTAGAAATGGCCAAAAATGGGCTAGAAATCGACCAAAACGGCTCAAAACAGGTTAGAAATGGACAAAAACAGTTTGGAAATGGCAAAACCACGGCGTAAAACGGGTTGAAACTTGGCAAAAATAGGATCGAAATGGGCAAGCATGGGATAGGAATGTCAAAAATTGTTGAGAAATAGCCAAAAATGGTTTTATAGGGGTTAGAAATGGGTACACATGAGTGAGAAATGGCCAAAAATGGTTCCAGACAGGTTAGCAGGGAGTAAAAATGGGTTAGCTAAGGCCCAAGATGGCTGAAAGCGGGTAAGAAATAGGCAAAAATGAGTAAGGAAAGGGAAAACAATGGCTAAAAATGGGTTAGAAATGCGCAAAAAGGGGTTAGAAATGGCCAAAGCCTACTTAAACCGACTTAGAAGTGCGAAAACGTGGTTTCGAAATGGCTAAAACTGGCTTTGAAAGAGGCCAATGTGGCATAAAAAAGGTTAGAAACGGCCCAAAATTGCTCAAAAGGGGTTAGAGAGGTGCTAAGAAATGGGTTAGAATTGGCAAAAAGAGCATAAAACAGTTTGGAAATGGGCAAAAATGGATTAGAAATGGGCAAAAAATGGATTAGAAATGGGCAAAAAAAGGATTAGAAGTGGGCAAAAATAGTTTAGAAATGGCCAAATATGGCGAAATACAGGTAAGGAATGGGCACAAAATAGTTCGAAAAGGAAGCAAATCGCTTGAAACGGTTTGAAAGTGGGCAAGAATATGAGGGAAACGGCAAAAAATGGATTAAAGAGGGTTTCAGATTGGCAAAAAGGGGAGAGAAATGGCCAAGGTTGCTTAACAGTAGCCAGAAATGGCTGGAAATGGGTTAGAAAAAGGCAAATTGTTTAGAAAAGAGCAAAAAAGGCTTAAAATGGGTTGAAATGGGCCAAAAATGCTTTAGAAATAGCTAAAAATGACTTAAAAGGAATTAGAAGTGGGAAAAAATGGAATAGAAATGGCCAAAATGGCCTAAAACTTTTCTGAAACTTCCAAGAGTGCGTAAGAAATGGGAAAAAAGAAGGCTTGAAAGTAGCTAGAAAAGGGCAAAAGCCGGTTAGAAATGGCCAAAAATGTCTTAAAACGAGTGTCAAATGGGCAAAAATGGGATAGAAATGGGAAAAAGTGTTTAGAAATTGCCAAGAATGGCTAAAAACGGGATAGAAAAGGGCAGAACCAGGTCAGAAAGGGACAAAAATGGTTGAAAACAGGAAAGAAAGGGGTTAGCAAAGGAAAGAAATGGCTTAAAACGGGTTAGAAATTGACAGAAGTGGGTTAGGAAAGGAAAAATAGAGGCTTAAAATGACTTAGAAATGGCCAAAAATGTTTCCAGACAGGTTAGAAGTGGGTAAAAATGGGTTAGAAAAGGCCAAAAGCGGGCTAGAAATAGATGAAATTGCCAAAAAGTGGGTTCAATAGGGCAAAAAATGGGTTAGAAAACACCAAAAAATGCTTTGAACGGGCTAGAAATGGCCAAAAATGGGCTAGAAATAGACCAAAACGGCTCAAAACAGGTTAGAAATGGACAAAAACAGTTTGGAAAAGGCAAAACCACGGCGTAAAACGGGTTGAAACTTGGCAAAAATAGGATCGAAATGGGCAAGCATGGGATAGGAATGTCAAAAATTGTTGAGAAATAGCCAAAAATGGTTTTATAGGGGTTAGAAATGGGTACACATGAGTGAGAAATGGCCAAAAATGGTTCCAGACAGGTTAGCAGGGAGTAAAAATGGGTTAGCTAAGGCCCAAGATGGCTGAAAGCGGGTAAGAAATAGGCAAAAATGAGTAAGGAAAGGGAAAACAATGGCTAAAAATGGGTTAGAAATGCGCAAAAAGGGGTTAGAAATGGCCAAAGCCTACTTAAACCGACTTAGAAGTGCGAAAACGTGGTTTCGAAATGGCTAAAACTGGCTTTGAAAGAGGCCAATGTGGCATAAAAAAGGTTAGAAACGGCCCAAAATTGCTCAAAAGGGGTTAGAGAGGTGCTAAGAAATGGGTTAGAATTGGCAAAAAGAGCATAAAACATTTTGGAAATGGGCAAAAATGGATTAGAAATGGGCAAAAAATGGATTAGAAATGGGCAAAAAAAGGATAAGAAGTGGGCAAAAATAGTTTAGAAATGGCCAAATGTGGCGAAATACAGGTAAGGAATGGGCACAAAAGAGTTCGAAAAGGAAGCAAATGGCTTGAAACGGGTTGAAAGTGGGCAAGAATATGAGGGAAACGGCAAAAAATGGATTAAAGAGGGTTTCAGATTGGCAAAAAGGGGAGAGAAATGGCCAAGGTTGCTTAACAGTAGCCAGAAATGGCTTGAAATGGGTTAGAAACAGGCAACTTGTTTAGAAAAGAGCAAAAAAGGCTTAAAATGGGTTGAAATGGGCCAAAAATGCTTTAGAAATAGCTAAAAATGACTTAAAAGGAATTAGAAGTGGGAAAAAATGGAATAGAAATGGCCAAAATGGCCTAAAACTTTTCTGAAACTTCCAAGAGTGCGTAAGAAATGGGAAAAAAGAAGGCTTGAAAGTAGCTAGAAAAGGGCAAAAGCCGGTTAGAAATGGCCAAAAATGTCTTAAAACTAGTGTCAAATGGGCAAAAATGGGATAGAAATGGGAAAAAGTGTTTAGAAATTGCCAAGAATGGCTAAAAACGGGATAGAAAAGGGCAGAACCAGGTCAGAAAGGGACAAAAATGGTTGAAAACAGGAAAGAAAGGGGTTAGCAAAGGAAAGAAATGGCTTAAAATGGGTTAGAAATTGACAGAAGTGGGTTAGGAAAGGAAAAATAGAGGCTTAAAATGACTTAGAAATGGCCAAAAATGTTTCCAGACAGGTTAGAAGTGGGTAAAAATGGGTTAGAAAAGGCCAAAAGCGGGCTAGAAATAGATGAAATTGCCAAAAAGTGGGTTCAATAGGGCAAAAAATGGGTTAGAAAACACCAAAAAATGCTTTGAACGGGCTAGAAATGGCCAAAAATGGGCTAGAAATCGACCAAAACGGCTCAAAAGAGGTTAGAAATGGACAAAAACAGTTTGGAAATGGCAAAACCACGGCGTAAAACGGGTTGAAACTTGGCAAAAATAGGATCGAAATGGGCAAGCATGGGATAGGAATGTCAAAAATTGTTGAGAAATAGCCAAAAATGGTTTTATAGGGGTTAGAAATGGGTACACATGAGTGAGAAATGGCCAAAAATGGTTCCAGACAGGTTAGCAGGGAGTAAAAATGGGTTAGCTAAGGCCCAAGATGGCTGAAAGCGGGTAAGAAATAGGCAAAAATGAGTAAGGAAAGGGAAAACAATGGCTAAAAATGGGTTAGAAATGCGCAAAAAGGGGTTAGAAATGGCCAAAGCCTACTTAAACCGACTTAGAAGTGCGAAAACGTGGTTTCGAAATGGCTAAAACTGGCTTTGAAAGAGGCCAATGTGGCATAAAAAAGGTTAGAAACGGCCCAAAATTGCTCAAAAGGGGTTAGAGAGGTGCTAAGAAATGGGTTAGAATTGGCAAAAAGAGCATAAAACATTTTGGAAATGGGCAAAAATGGATTAGAAATGGGCAAAAAATGGATTAGAAATGGGCAAAAAAAGGATAAGAAGTGGGCAAAAATAGTTTAGAAATGGCCAAATGTGGCGAAATACAGGTAAGGAATGGGCACAAAAGAGTTCGAAAAGGAAGCAAATGGCTTGAAACGGGTTGAAAGTGGGCAAGAATATGAGGGAAACGGCAAAAAATGGATTAAAGAGGGTTTCAGATTGGCAAAAAGGGGAGAGAAATGGCCAAGGTTGCTTAACAGTAGCCAGAAATGGCTGGAAATGGGTTAGAAACAGGCAAATTGTTTAGAAAAGAGCAAAAAAGGCTTAAAATGGGTTGAAATGGGCCAAAAATGCTTTAGAAATAGCTAAAAATGACTTAAAAGGAATTAGAAGTGGGAAAAAATGGAATAGAAATGGCCAAAATGGCCTAAAACTTTTCTGAAACTTCCAAGAGTGCGTAAGAAATGGGAAAAAAGAAGGCTTGAAAGTAGCTAGAAAAGGGCAAAAGCCGGTTAGAAATGGCCAAAAATGTCTTAAAACTAGTGTCAAATGGGCAAAAATGGGATAGAAATGGGAAAAAGTGTTTAGAAATTGCCAAGAATGGCTAAAAACGGGATAGAAAAGGGCAGAACCAGGTCAGAAAGGGACAAAAATGGTTGAAAACAGGAAAGAAAGGGGTTAGCAAAGGAAAGAAATGGCTTAAAATGGGTTAGAAATTGACAGAAGTGGGTTAGGAAAGGAAAAATAGAGGCTTAAAATGACTTAGAAATGGCCAAAAATGTTTCCAGACAGGTTAGAAGTGGGTAAAAATGGGTTAGAAAAGGCCAAAAGCGGGCTAGAAATAGATGAAATTGCCAAAAAGTGGGTTCAATAGGGCAAAAAATGGGTTAGAAAACACCAAAAAATGCTTTGAACGGGCTAGAAATGGCCAAAAATGGGCTAGAAATCGACCAAAACGGCTCAAAAGAGGTTAGAAATGGACAAAAACAGTTTGGAAAAGGCAAAACCACGGCGTAAAACGGGTTGAAACTTGGCAAAAATAGGATCGAAATGGGCAAGCATGGGATAGGAATGTCAAAAATTGTTGAGAAATAGCCAAAAATGGTTTTATAGGGGTTAGAAATGGGTACACATGAGTGAGAAATGGCCAAAAATGGTTCCAGACAGGTTAGCAGGGAGTAAAAATGGGTTAGCTAAGGCCCAAGATGGCTGAAAGCGGGTAAGAAATAGGCAAAAATGAGTAAGGAAAGGGAAAATAATGGCTAAAAATGGGTTAGAAATGCGCAAAAAGGGGTTAGAAATGGCCAAAGCCTACTTAAACCGACTTAGAAGTGCGAAAACGTGGTTTCGAAATGGCTAAAACTGGCTTTGAAAGAGGCCAATGTGGCATAAAAAAGGTTAGAAACGGCCCAAAATTGCTCAAAAGGGGTTAGAGAGGTGCTAAGAAATGGGTTAGAATTGGCAAAAAGAGCATAAAACAGTTTGGAAATGGGCAAAAATGGATTAGAAATGGGCAAAAAATGGATTAGAAATGGGCAAAAAAAGGATTAGAAGTGGGCAAAAATAGTTTAGAAATGGCCAAATATGGCGAAATACAGGTAAGGAATGGGCACAAAATAGTTCGAAAAGGAAGCAAATCGCTTGAAACGGTTTGAAAGTGGGCAAGAATATGAGGGAAACGGCAAAAAATGGATTAAAGAGGGTTTCAGATTGGCAAAAAGGGGAGAGAAATGGCTAAGGTTGCTTAACGGTAGCCAGAAATGGCTGGAAATGGGTTAGAAACAGGCAAATTGTTTAGAAAAGAGCAAAAAAGGCTTAAAATGGGTTGAAATGGGCCAAAAATGCTTTAGAAATAGCTAAAAATGACTTAAAAGGAATTAGAAGTGGGAAAAAATGGAATAGAAATGGCCAAAATGGCCTAAAACTTTTCTGAAACTTCCAAGAGTGCGTAAGAAATGGGAAAAAAGAAGGCTTGAAAGTAGCTAGAAAAGGGCAAAAGCCGGTTAGAAATGGCCAAAAATGTCTTAAAACGAGTGTCAAATGGGCAAAAATGGGATAGAAATGGGAAAAAGTGTTTAGAAATTGCCAAGAATGGCTAAAAACGGGATAGAAAAGGGCAGAACCAGGTCAGAAAGGGACAAAAATGGTTGAAAACAGGAAAGAAAGGGGTTAGCAAAGGAAAGAAATGGCTTAAAACGGGTTAGAAATTGACAGAAGTGGGTTAGGAAAGGAAAAATAGAGGCTTAAAATGACTTAGAAATGGCCAAAAATGTTTCCAGACAGGTTAGAAGTGGGTAAAAATGGGTTAGAAAAGGCCAAAAGCGGGCTAGAAATAGATGAAATTGGCAAAAAGTGGGTTCAATAGGGCAAAAAATGGGTTAGAAAACACCAAAAAATGCTTTGAACGGGCTAGAAATGGCCAAAAATGGGCTAGAAATCGACCAAAACGGCTCAAAACAGGTTAGAAATGGACAAAAACAGTCTGGAAATGGCAAAACCACGGGGTAAAACGGGTTGAAACTTGGCAAAAATAGGATCGAAATGGGCAAGCATGGGATAGGAATGTCAAAAATTGTTGAGAAATAGCCAAAAATGGTTTTATAGGGGTTAGAAATGGGTACACATGAGTGAGAAATGGCCAAAAATGGTTCCAGACAGGTTAGCAGGGAGTAAAAATGGGTTAGCTAAGGCCCAAGATGGCTGAAAGCGGGTAAGAAATAGGCAAAAATGAGTAAGGAAAGGGAAAACAATGGCTAAAAATGGGTTAGAAATGCGCAAAAAGGGGTTAGAAATGGCCAAAGCCTACTTAAACCGACTTAGAAGTGCGAAAACGTGGTTTCTAAATGGCTAAAACTGGCTTTGAAAGAGGCCAATGTGGCATAAAAAAGGTTAGAAACGGCCCAAAATTGCTCAAAAGGGGTTAGAGAGGTGCTAAGAAATGGGTTAGAATTGGCAAAAAGAGCATAAAACATTTTGGAAATGGGCAAAAATGGATTAGAAATGGGCAAAAAATGGATTAGAAATGGGCAAAAAAAGGATTAGAAGTGGGCAAAAATAGTTTAGAAATGGCCAAATATGGCGAAATACAGGTAAGGAATGGGCACAAAAGAGTTCGAAAAGGAAGCAAATGGCTTGAAACGGGTTGAAAGTGGGCAAGAATATGAGGGAAACGGCAAAAAATGGATTAAAGAGGGTTTCAGATTGGCAAAAAGGGGAGAGAAATGGCCAAGGTTGCTTAACAGTAGCCAGAAATGGCTGGAAATGGGTTAGAAACAGGCAAATTGTTTAGAAAAGAGCAAAAAAGGCTTAAAATGGGTTGAAATGGGCCAAAAATGCTTTAGAAATAGCTAAAAATGACTTAAAAGGCATTAGAAGTGGGAAAAAATGGAATAGAAATGGACAAAATGGCCTACAACTTTTCTGAAACTTCCAAGAGTGCGTAAGAAATGGGAAAAAAGAAGGCTTGAAAGTAGCTAGAAAAGGGCAAAAGCCGGTTAGAAATGGCCAAAAATGTCTTAAAACGAGTGTCAAATGGGCAAAAATGGGATGGGAATGGGAAAAAGTGTTTAGAAATTGCCAAGAATGGCTAAAAACGAGATAGAAAAGGGCAGAACCAGGTCAGAAAGGGACAAAAATGGTTGAAAACAGGAAAGAAAGGGGTTAGCAAAGGAAAGAAATGGCTTAAAACGGGTTAGAAATTGACAGAAGTGGGTTAGGAAAGGAAAAATAGAGGCTTAAAATGACTTAGAAATGGCCAAAAATGTTTCCAGACAGGTTAGAAGTGGGTAAAAATGGGTTAGAAAAGGCCAAAAGCGGGCTAGAAATAGATGAAATTGGCAAAAAGTGGGTTCAATAGGGCAAAAAATGGGTTAGAAAACACCAAAAAATGCTTTGAACGGGCTAGAAATGGCCAAAAATGGGCTAGAAATCGACCAAAACGGCTCAAAACAGGTTAGAAATGGACAAAAACAGTTTGGAAATGGCAAAACCACGGCGTAAAACGGGTTGAAACTTGGCAAAAATAGGATCGAAATGGGCAAGCATGGGATAGGAATGTCAAAAATTGTTGAGAAATAGCCAAAAATGGTTTTATAGGGGTTAGAAATGGGTACACATGAGTGAGAAATGGCCAAAAATGGTTCCAGACAGGTTAGCAGGGAGTAAAAATGGGTTAGCTAAGGCCCAAGATGGCTGAAAGCGGGTAAGAAATAGGCAAAAATGAGTAAGGAAAGGGAAAACAATGGCTAAAAATGGGTTAGAAATGCGCAAAAAGGGGTTAGAAATGGCCAAAGCCTACTTAAACCGACTTAGAAGTGCGAAAACGTGGTTTCGAAATGGCTAAAACTGGCTTTGAAAGAGGCCAATGTGGCATAAAAAAGGTTAGAAACGGCCCAAAATTGCTCAAAAGGGGTTAGAGAGGTGCTAAGAAATGGGTTAGAATTGGCAAAAAGAGCATAAAACAGTTTGGAAATGGGCAAAAATGGATTAGAAATGGGCAAAAAATGGATTAGAAATGGGCAAAAAAAGGATTAGAAGTGGGCAAAAATAGTTTAGAAATGGCCAAATATGGCGAAATACAGGTAAGGAATGGGCACAAAATAGTTCGAAAAGGAAGCAAATCGCTTGAAACGGTTTGAAAGTGGGCAAGAATATGAGGGAAACGGCAAAAAATGGATTAAAGAGGGTTTCAGATTGGCAAAAAGGGGAGAGAAATGGCCAAGGTTGCTTAACAGTAGCCAGAAATGGCTGGAAATGGGTTAGAAAAAGGCAAATTGTTTAGAAAAGAGCAAAAAAGGCTTAAAATGGGTTGAAATGGGCCAAAAATGCTTTAGAAATAGCTAAAAATGACTTAAAAGGAATTAGAAGTGGGAAAAAATGGAATAGAAATGGCCAAAATGGCCTACAACTTTTCTGAAACTTCCAAGAGTGCGTAAGAAATGGGAAAAAAGAAGGCTTGAAAGTAGCTAGAAAAGGGCAAAAGCCGGTTAGAAATGGCCAAAAATGTCTTAAAACGAGTGTCAAATGGGCAAAAATGGGATAGAAATGGGAAAAAGTGTTTAGAAATTGCCAAGAATGGCTAAAAACGGGATAGAAAAGGGCAGAACCAGGTCAGAAAGGGACAAAAATGGTTGAAAACAGGAAAGAAAGGGGTTAGCAAAGGAAAGAAATGGCTTAAAACGGGTTAGAAATTGACAGAAGTGGGTTAGGAAAGGAAAAATAGAGGCTTAAAATGACTTAGAAATGGCCAAAAATGTTTCCAGACAGGTTAGAAGTGGGTAAAAATGGGTTAGAAAAGGCCAAAAGCGGGCTAGAAATAGATGAAATTGGCAAAAAGTGGGTTCAATAGGGCAAAAAATGGGTTAGAAAACACCAAAAAATGCTTTGAACGGGCTAGAAATGGCCAAAAATGGGCTAGAAATCGACCAAAACGGCTCAAAACAGGTTAGAAATGGACAAAAACAGTCTGGAAATGGCAAAACCACGGGGTAAAACGGGTTGAAACTTGGCAAAAATAGGATCGAAATGGGCAAGCATGGGATAGGAATGTCAAAAATTGTTGAGAAATAGCCAAAAATGGTTTTATAGGGGTTAGAAATGGGTACACATGAGTGAGAAATGGCCAAAAATGGTTCCAGACAGGTTAGCAGGGAGTAAAAATGGGTTAGCTAAGGCCCAAGATGGCTGAAAGCGGGTAAGAAATAGGCAAAAATGAGTAAGGAAAGGGAAAACAATGGCTAAAAATGGGTTAGAAATGCGCAAAAAGGGGTTAGAAATGGCCAAAGCCTACTTAAACCGACTTAGAAGTGCGAAAACGTGGTTTCTAAATGGCTAAAACTGGCTTTGAAAGAGGCCAATGTGGCATAAAAAAGGTTAGAAACGGCCCAAAATTGCTCAAAAGGGGTTAGAGAGGTGCTAAGAAATGGGTTAGAATTGGCAAAAAGAGCATAAAACATTTTGGAAATGGGCAAAAATGGATTAGAAATGGGCAAAAAATGGATTAGAAATGGGCAAAAAAAGGATTAGAAGTGGGCAAAAATAGTTTAGAAATGGCCAAATATGGCGAAATACAGGTAAGGAATGGGCACAAAAGAGTTCGAAAAGGAAGCAAATGGCTTGAAACGGCTTGAAAGTGGGCAAGAATATGAGGGAAACGGCAAAAAATGGATTAAAGAGGGTTTCAGATTGGCAAAAAGGGGAGAGAAATGGCCAAGGTTGCTTAACAGTAGCCAGAAATGGCTGGAAATGGGTTAGAAACAGGCAAATTGTTTAGAAAAGAGCAAAAAAGGCTTAAAATGGGTTGAAATGGGCCAAAAATGCTTTAGAAATAGCTAAAAATGACTTAAAAGGAATTAGAAGTGGGAAAAAATGGAATAGAAATGGCCAAAATGGCCTAAAACTTTTCTGAAACTTCCAAGAGTGCGTAAGAAATGGGAAAAAAGAAGGCTTGAAAGTAGCTAGAAAAGGGCAAAAGCCGGTTAGAAATGGCCAAAAATGTCTTAAAACGAGTGTCAAATGGGCAAAAATGGGATAGAAATGGGAAAAAGTGTTTAGAAATTGCCAAGAATGGCTAAAAACGGGATAGAAAAGGGCAGAACCAGGTCAGAAAGGGACAAAAATGGTTGAAAACAGGAAAGAAAGGGGTTAGCAAAGGAAAGAAATGGCTTAAAACGGGTTAGAAATTGACAGAAGTGGGTTAGGAAAGGAAAAATAGAGGCTTAAAATGACTTAGAAATGGCCAAAAATGTTTCCAGACAGGTTAGAAGTGGGTAAAAATGGGTTAGAAAAGGCCAAAAGCGGGCTAGAAATAGATGAAATTGGCAAAAAGTGGGTTCAATAGGGCAAAAAATGGGTTAGAAAACACCAAAAAATGCTTTGAACGGGCTAGAAATGGCCAAAAATGGGCTAGAAATCGACCAAAACGGCTCAAAACAGGTTAGAAATGGACAAAAACAGTCTGGAAATGGCAAAACCACGGCGTAAAACGGGTTGAAACTTGGCAAAAATAGGATCGAAATGGGCAAGCATGGGATAGGAATGTCAAAAATTGTTGAGAAATAGCCAAAAATGGTTTTATAGGGGTTAGAAATGGGTACACATGAGTGAGAAATGGCCAAAAATGGTTCCAGACAGGTTAGCAGGGAGTAAAAATGGGTTAGCTAAGGCCCAAGATGGCTGAAAGCGGGTAAGAAATAGGCAAAAATGAGTAAGGAAAGGGAAAACAATGGCTAAAAATGGGTTAGAAATGCGCAAAAAGGGGTTAGAAATGGCCAAAGCCTACTTAAACCGACTTAGAAGTGCGAAAACGTGGTTTCTAAATGGCTAAAACTGGCTTTGAAAGAGGCCAATGTGGCATAAAAAAGGTTAGAAACGGCCCAAAATTGCTCAAAAGGGGTTAGAGAGGTGCTAAGAAATGGGTTAGAATTGGCAAAAAGAGCATAAAACATTTTGGAAATGGGCAAAAATGGATTAGAAATGGGCAAAAAATGGATTAGAAATGGGCAAAAAAAGGATTAGAAGTGGGCAAAAATAGTTTAGAAATGGCCAAATATGGCGAAATACAGGTAAGGAATGGGCACAAAAGAGTTCGAAAAGGAAGCAAATGGCTTGAAACGGCTTGAAAGTGGGCAAGAATATGAGGGAAACGGCAAAAAATGGATTAAAGAGGGTTTCAGATTGGCAAAAAGGGGAGAGAAATGGCCAAGGTTGCTTAACAGTAGCCAGAAATGGCTGGAAATGGGTTAGAAACAGGCAAATTGTTTAGAAAAGAGCAAAAAAGGCTTAAAATGGGTTGAAATGGGCCAAAAATGCTTTAGAAATAGCTAAAAATGACTTAAAAGGCATTAGAAGTGGGAAAAAATGGAATAGAAATGGACAAAATGGCCTACAACTTTTCTGAAACTTCCAAGAGTGCGTAAGAAATGGGAAAAAAGAAGGCTTGAAAGTAGCTAGAAAAGGGCAAAAGCCGGTTAGAAATGGCCAAAAATGTCTTAAAACGAGTGTCAAATGGGCAAAAATGGGATGGGAATGGGAAAAAGTGTTTAGAAATTGCCAAGAATGGCTAAAAACGGGATAGAAAAGGGCAGAACCAGGTCAGAAAGGGACAAAAATGGTTGAAAACAGGAAAGAAAGGGGTTAGCAAAGGAAAGAAATGGCTTAAAACGGGTTAGAAATTGACAGAAGTGGGTTAGGAAAGGAAAAATAGAGGCTTAAAATGACTTAGAAATGGCCAAAAATGTTTCCAGACAGGTTAGAAGTGGGTAAAAATGGGTTAGAAAAGGCCAAAAGCGGGCTAGAAATAGATGAAATTGGCAAAAAGTGGGTTCAATAGGGCAAAAAATGGGTTAGAAAACACCAAAAAATGCTTTGAACGGGCTAGAAATGGCCAAAAATGGGCTAGAAATCGACCAAAACGGCTCAAAACAGGTTAGAAATGGACAAAAACAGTTTGGAAATGGCAAAACCACGGCGTAAAACGGGTTGAAACTTGGCAAAAATAGGATCGAAATGGGCAAGCATGGGATAGGAATGTCAAAAATTGTTGAGAAATAGCCAAAAATGGTTTTAAAGGGGTTAGAAATGGGTACACATGAGTGAGAAATGGCCAAAAATGGTTCCAGACAGGTTAGCAGGGAGTAAAAATGGGTTAGCTAAGGCCCAAGATGGCTGAAAGCGGGTAAGAAATAGGCAAAAATGAGTAAGGAAAGGGAAAACAATGGCTAAAAATGGGTTAGAAATGCGCAAAAAGGGGTTAGAAATGGCCAAAGCCTACTTAAACCGACTTAGAAGTGCGAAAACGTGGTTTCGAAATGGCTAAAACTGGCTTTGAAAGAGGCCAATGTGGCATAAAAAAGGTTAGAAACGGCCCAAAATTGCTCAAAAGGGGTTAGAGAGGTGCTAAGAAATGGGTTAGAATTGGCAAAAAGAGCATAAAACAGTTTGGAAATGGGCAAAAATGGATTAGAAATGGGCAAAAAATGGATTAGAAATGGGCAAAAAAAGGATTAGAAGTGGGCAAAAATAGTTTAGAAATGGCCAAATATGGCGAAATACAGGTAAGGAATGGGCACAAAATAGTTCGAAAAGGAAGCAAATCGCTTGAAACGGTTTGAAAGTGGGCAAGAATATGAGGGAAACGGCAAAAAATGGATTAAAGAGGGTTTCAGATTGGCAAAAAGGGGAGAGAAATGGCCAAGGTTGCTTAACAGTAGCCAGAAATGGCTGGAAATGGGTTAGAAAAAGGCAAATTGTTTAGAAAAGAGCAAAAAAGGCTTAAAATGGGTTGAAATGGGCCAAAAATGCTTTAGAAATAGCTAAAAATGACTTAAAAGGAATTAGAAGTGGGAAAAAATGGAATAGAAATGGCCAAAATGGCCTACAACTTTTCTGAAACTTCCAAGAGTGCGTAAGAAATGGGAAAAAAGAAGGCTTGAAAGTAGCTAGAAAAGGGCAAAAGCCGGTTAGAAATGGCCAAAAATGTCTTAAAACGAGTGTCAAATGGGCAAAAATGGGATAGAAATGGGAAAAAGTGTTTAGAAATTGCCAAGAATGGCTAAAAACGGGATAGAAAAGGGCAGAACCAGGTCAGAAAGGGACAAAAATGGTTGAAAACAGGAAAGAAAGGGGTTAGCAAAGGAAAGAAATGGCTTAAAACGGGTTAGAAATTGACAGAAGTGGGTTAGGAAAGGAAAAATAGAGGCTTAAAATGACTTAGAAATGGCCAAAAATGTTTCCAGACAGGTTAGAAGTGGGTAAAAATGGGTTAGAAAAGGCCAAAAGCGGGCTAGAAATAGATGAAATTGGCAAAAAGTGGGTTCAATAGGGCAAAAAATGGGTTAGAAAACACCAAAAAATGCTTTGAACGGGCTAGAAATGGCCAAAAATGGGCTAGAAATCGACCAAAACGGCTCAAAACAGGTTAGAAATGGACAAAAACAGTCTGGAAATGGCAAAACCACGGGGTAAAACGGGTTGAAACTTGGCAAAAATAGGATCGAAATGGGCAAGCATGGGATAGGAATGTCAAAAATTGTTGAGAAATAGCCAAAAATGGTTTTATAGGGGTTAGAAATGGGTACACATGAGTGAGAAATGGCCAAAAATGGTTCCAGACAGGTTAGCAGGGAGTAAAAATGGGTTAGCTAAGGCCCAAGATGGCTGAAAGCGGGTAAGAAATAGGCAAAAATGAGTAAGGAAAGGGAAAACAATGGCTAAAAATGGGTTAGAAATGCGCAAAAAGGGGTTAGAAATGGCCAAAGCCTACTTAAACCGACTTAGAAGTGCGAAAACGTGGTTTCTAAATGGCTAAAACTGGCTTTGAAAGAGGCCAATGTGGCATAAAAAAGGTTAGAAACGGCCCAAAATTGCTCAAAAGGGGTTAGAGAGGTGCTAAGAAATGGGTTAGAATTGGCAAAAAGAGCATAAAACATTTTGGAAATGGGCAAAAATGGATTAGAAATGGGCAAAAAATGGATTAGAAATGGGCAAAAAAAGGATTAGAAGTGGGCAAAAATAGTTTAGAAATGGCCAAATATGGCGAAATACAGGTAAGGAATGGGCACAAAAGAGTTCGAAAAGGAAGCAAATGGCTTGAAACGGCTTGAAAGTGGGCAAGAATATGAGGGAAACGGCAAAAAATGGATTAAAGAGGGTTTCAGATTGGCAAAAAGGGGAGAGAAATGGCCAAGGTTGCTTAACAGTAGCCAGAAATGGCTGGAAATGGGTTAGAAACAGGCAAATTGTTTAGAAAAGAGCAAAAAAGGCTTAAAATGGGTTGAAATGGGCCAAAAATGCTTTAGAAATAGCTAAAAATGACTTAAAAGGAATTAGAAGTGGGAAAAAATGGAATAGAAATGGCCAAAATGGCCTAAAACTTTTCTGAAACTTCCAAGAGTGCGTAAGAAATGGGAAAAAAGAAGGCTTGAAAGTAGCTAGAAAAGGGCAAAAGCCGGTTAGAAATGGCCAAAAATGTCTTAAAACGAGTGTCAAATGGGCAAAAATGGGATAGAAATGGGAAAAAGTGTTTAGAAATTGCCAAGAATGGCTAAAAACGGGATAGAAAAGGGCAGAACCAGGTCAGAAAGGGACAAAAATGGTTGAAAACAGGAAAGAAAGGGGTTAGCAAAGGAAAGAAATGGCTTAAAACGGGTTAGAAATTGACAGAAGTGGGTTAGGAAAGGAAAAATAGAGGCTTAAAATGACTTAGAAATGGCCAAAAATGTTTCCAGACAGGTTAGAAGTGGGTAAAAATGGGTTAGAAAAGGCCAAAAGCGGGCTAGAAATAGATGAAATTGCCAAAAAGTGGGTTCAATAGGGCAAAAAATGGGTTAGAAAACACCAAAAAATGCTTTGAACGGGCTAGAAATGGCCAAAAATGGGCTAGAAATAGACCAAAACGGCTCAAAACAGGTTAGAAATGGACAAAAACAGTTTGGAAAAGGCAAAACCACGGCGTAAAACGGGTTGAAACTTGGCAAAAATAGGATCGAAATGGGCAAGCATGGGATAGGAATGTCAAAAATTGTTGAGAAATAGCCAAAAATGGTTTTATAGGGGTTAGAAATGGGTACACATGAGTGAGAAATGGCCAAAAATGGTTCCAGACAGGTTAGCAGGGAGTAAAAATGGGTTAGCTAAGGCCCAAGATGGCTGAAAGCGGGTAAGAAATAGGCAAAAATGAGTAAGGAAAGGGAAAACAATGGCTAAAAATGGGTTAGAAATGCGCAAAAAGGGGTTAGAAATGGCCAAAGCCTACTTAAACCGACTTAGAAGTGCGAAAACGTGGTTTCGAAATGGCTAAAACTGGCTTTGAAAGAGGCCAATGTGGCATAAAAAAGGTTAGAAACGGCCCAAAATTGCTCAAAAGGGGTTAGAGAGGTGCTAAGAAATGGGTTAGAATTGGCAAAAAGAGCATAAAACATTTTGGAAATGGGCAAAAATGGATTAGAAATGGGCAAAAAATGGATTAGAAATGGGCAAAAAAAGGATAAGAAGTGGGCAAAAATAGTTTAGAAATGGCCAAATGTGGCGAAATACAGGTAAGGAATGGGCACAAAAGAGTTCGAAAAGGAAGCAAATGGCTTGAAACGGGTTGAAAGTGGGCAAGAATATGAGGGAAACGGCAAAAAATGGATTAAAGAGGGTTTCAGATTGGCAAAAAGGGGGAGAGAAATGGCCAAGGTTGCTTAACAGTAGCCAGAAATGGCTTGAAATGGGTTAGAAACAGGCAACTTGTTTAGAAAAGAGCAAAAAAGGCTTAAAATGGGTTGAAATGGGCCAAAAATGCTTTAGAAATAGCTAAAAATGACTTAAAAGGAATTAGAAGTGGGAAAAAATGGAATAGAAATGGCCAAAATGGCCTAAAACTTTTCTGAAACTTCCAAGAGTGCGTAAGAAATGGGAAAAAAGAAGGCTTGAAAGTAGCTAGAAAAGGGCAAAAGCCGGTTAGAAATGGCCAAAAATGTCTTAAAACTAGTGTCAAATGGGCAAAAATGGGATAGAAATGGGAAAAAGTGTTTAGAAATTGCCAAGAATGGCTAAAAACGGGATAGAAAAGGGCAGAACCAGGTCAGAAAGGGACAAAAATGGTTGAAAACAGGAAAGAAAGGGGTTAGCAAAGGAAAGAAATGGCTTAAAACGGGTTAGAAATTGACAGAAGTGGGTTAGGAAAGGAAAAATAGAGGCTTAAAATGACTTAGAAATGGCCAAAAATGTTTCCAGACAGGTTAGAAGTGGGTAAAAATGGGTTAGAAAAGGCCAAAAGCGGGCTAGAAATAGATGAAATTGGCAAAAAGTGGGTTCAATAGGGCAAAAAATGGGTTAGAAAACACCAAAAAATGCTTTGAACGGGCTAGAAATGGCCAAAAATGGGCTAGAAATCGACCAAAACGGCTCAAAACAGGTTAGAAATGGACAAAAACAGTCTGGAAATGGCAAAACCACGGGGTAAAACGGGTTGAAACTTGGCAAAAATAGGATCGAAATGGGCAAGCATGGGATAGGAATGTCAAAAATTGTTGAGAAATAGCCAAAAATGGTTTTATAGGGGTTAGAAATGGGTACACATGAGTGAGAAATGGCCAAAAATGGTTCCAGACAGGTTAGCAGGGAGTAAAAATGGGTTAGCTAAGGCCCAAGATGGCTGAAAGCGGGTAAGAAATAGGCAAAAATGAGTAAGGAAAGGGAAAACAATGGCTAAAAATGGGTTAGAAATGCGCAAAAAGGGGTTAGAAATGGCCAAAGCCTACTTAAACCGACTTAGAAGTGCGAAAACGTGGTTTCGAAATGGCTAAAACTGGCTTTGAAAGAGGCCAATGTGGCATAAAAAAGGTTAGAAACGGCCCAAAATTGCTCAAAAGGGGTTAGAGAGGTGCTAAGAAATGGGTTAGATTGGCAAAAAGAGCATAAAACATTTTGGAAATGGGCAAAAATGGATTAGAAATGGGCAAAAAATGGATTAGAAATGGGCAAAAAAAGGATAAGAAGTGGGCAAAAATAGTTTAGAAATGGCCAAATGTGGCGAAATACAGGTAAGGAATGGGCACAAAAGAGTTCGAAAAGGAAGCAAATGGCTTGAAACGGGTTGAAAGTGGGCAAGAATATGAGGGAAACGGCAAAAAATGGATTAAAGAGGGTTTCAGATTGGCAAAAAGGGGAGAGAAATGGCCAAGGTTGCTTAACAGTAGCCAGAAATGGCTGGAAATGGGTTAGAAACAGGCAAATTGTTTAGAAAAGAGCAAAAAAGGCTTAAAATGGTTGAAATGGGCCAAAAATGCTTTAGAAATAGCTAAAAATGACTTAAAAGGAATTAGAAGTGGGAAAAAATGGAATAGAAATGGCCAAAATGGCCTAAAACTTTTCTGAAACTTCCAAGAGTGCGTAAGAAATGGGAAAAAAGAAGGCTTGAAGTAGCTAGAAAAGGGCAAAAGCCGGTTAGAAATGGCCAAAAATGTCTTAAAACGAGTGTCAAATGGGCAAAAATGGGATAGAAATGGGAAAAAGTGTTTAGAAATTGCCAAGAATGGCTAAAAACGGGATAGAAAAGGGCAGAACCAGGTCAGAAAGGGACAAAAATGGTTGAAAACAGGAAAGAAAGGGGTTAGCAAAGGAAAGAAATGGCTTAAAACGGGTTAGAAATTGACAGAAGTGGGTTAGGAAAGGAAAAATAGAGGCTTAAAATGACTTAGAAATGGCCAAAAATGTTTCCAGACAGGTTAGAAGTGGGTAAAAATGGGTTAGAAAAGGCCAAAAGCGGGCTAGAAATAGATGAAATTGCCAAAAAGTGGGTTCAATAGGGCAAAAAATGGGTTAGAAAACACCAAAAAATGCTTTGAACGGGCTAGAAATGGCCAAAAATGGGCTAGAAATAGACCAAAACGGCTCAAAACAGGTTAGAAATGGACAAAAACAGTTTGGAAAAGGCAAAACCACGGCGTAAAACGGGTTGAAACTTGGCAAAAATAGGATCGAAATGGGCAAGCATGGATAGGAATGTCAAAAATTGTTGAGAAATAGCCAAAAATGGTTTTTATAGGGGTTAGAAATGGGTACACATGAGTGAGAAATGGCCAAAAATGGTTCCAGACAGGTTAGCAGGGAGTAAAAATGGGTTAGCTAAGGCCCAAGATGGCTGAAAGCGGGTAAGAAATAGGCAAAAATGAGTAAGGAAAGGGAAAACAATGGCTAAAATGGGTTAGAAATGCGCAAAAAGGGGTTAGAAATGGCCAAAGCCTACTTAAACCGACTTAGAAGTGCGAAAACGTGGTTCGAAATGGCTAAAACTGGCTTTGAAAGAGGCCAATGTGGCATAAAAAAGGTTAGAAACGGCCCAAAATTGCTCAAAAGGGGTTAGAGAGGTGCTAAGAAATGGTTAGAATTGGCAAAAAGAGCATAAAACATTTTGGAAATGGCAAAAATGGATTAGAAATGGGCAAAAAATGGATTAGAAATGGGCAAAAAAAGGATAAGAAGTGGGCAAAAATAGTTTAGAAATGGCCAAATGTGGCGAAATACAGGTAAGGAATGGGCACAAAAGAGTTCGAAAAGGAAGCAAATGGCTTGAAACGGGTTGAAAGTGGGCAAGAATATGAGGGAAACGGCAAAAAATGGATTAAAGAGGGTTTCAGATTGGCAAAAAGGGGAGAGAAATGGCCAAGGTTGCTTAACAGTAGCCAGAAATGGCTTGAAATGGGTTAGAAACAGGCAACTTGTTTAGAAAAGAGCAAAAAAGGCTTAAAATGGGTTGAAATGGGCCAAAAATGCTTTAGAAATAGCTAAAAATGACTTAAAAGGAATTAGAAGTGGGAAAAAATGGAATAGAAATGGCCAAAATGGCCTAAAACTTTTCTGAAACTTCCAAGAGTGCGTAAGAAATGGGAAAAAAGAAGGCTTGAAAGTAGCTAGAAAAGGGCAAAAGCCGGTTAGAAATGGCCAAAAATGTCTTAAAACTAGTGTCAAATGGGCAAAAATGGGATAGAAATGGGAAAAAGTGTTTAGAAATTGCCAAGAATGGCTAAAAACGGGATAGAAAAGGGCAGAACCAGGTCAGAAAGGGACAAAAATGGTTGAAAACAGGAAAGAAAGGGGTTAGCAAAGGAAAGAAATGGCTTAAAATGGGTTAGAAATTGACAGAAGTGGGTTAGGAAAGGAAAAATAGAGGCTTAAAATGACTTAGAAATGGCCAAAAATGTTTCCAGACAGGTTAGAAGTGGGTAAAAATGGGTTAGAAAAGGCCAAAAGCGGGCTAGAAATAGATGAAATTGCCAAAAAGTGGGTTCAATAGGGCAAAAAATGGGTTAGAAAACACCAAAAATGCTTTGAACGGGCTAGAAATGGCCAAAAATGGGCTAGAAATCGACCAAAACGGCTCAAAAGAGGTTAGAAATGGACAAAAACAGTTTGGAAATGGCAAAACCACGGCGTAAAACGGGTTGAAACTTGGCAAAAATAGGATCGAAATGGGCAAGCATGGGATAGGAATGTCAAAAATTGTTGAGAAATAGCCAAAAATGGTTTTATAGGGGTTAGAAATGGGTACACATGAGTGAGAAATGGCCAAAAATGGTTCCAGACAGGTTAGCAGGGAGTAAAAATGGGTTAGCTAAGGCCCAAGATGGCTGAAAGCGGGTAAGAAATAGGCAAAAATGAGTAAGGAAAGGGAAAACAATGGCTAAAAATGGGTTAGAAATGCGCAAAAAGGGGTTAGAAATGGCCAAAGCCTACTTAAACCGACTTAGAAGTGCGAAAACGTGGTTTCGAAATGGCTAAAACTGCTTTGAAAGAGGCCAATGTGGCATAAAAAAGGTTAGAAACGGCCCAAAATTGCTCAAAAGGGGTTAGAGAGGTGCTAAGAAATGGGTTAGAATTGGCAAAAAGAGCATAAAACATTTTGGAAATGGGCAAAAATGGATTAGAAATGGGCAAAAAATGGATTAAGAAATGGGCAAAAAAAGGATAAGAAGTGGGCAAAAATAGTTTAGAAATGGCCAAATGTGGCGAAATACAGGTAAGGAATGGGCACAAAAGAGTTCGAAAAGGAAGCAAATGGCTTGAAACGGGTTGAAAGTGGGCAAGAATATGAGGGAAACGGCAAAAAATGGATTAAAGAGGGTTTCAGATTGGCAAAAAGGGGAGAGAAATGGCCAAGGTTGCTTAACAGTAGCCAGAAATGGCTGGAAATGGGTTAGAAACAGGCAAATTGTTTAGAAAAGAGCAAAAAAGGCTTAAAATGGGTTGAAATGGGCCAAAAATGCTTTAGAAATAGCTAAAAATGACTTAAAAGGAATTAGAAGTGGGAAAAAATGGAATAGAAATGGCCAAAATGGCCTAAAACTTTTCTGAAACTTCCAAGAGTGCGTAAGAAATGGGAAAAAAGAAGGCTTGAAAGTAGCTAGAAAAGGGCAAAAGCCGGTTAGAAATGGCCAAAAATGTCTTAAAACGAGTGTCAAATGGGCAAAAATGGGATAGAAATGGGAAAAAGTGTTTAGAAATTGCCAAGAATGGCTAAAAACGGGATAGAAAAGGGCAGAACCAGGTCAGAAAGGGACAAAAATGGTTGAAAACAGGAAAGAAAGGGGTTAGCAAAGAAAGAAATGGCTTAAAACGGGTTAGAAATTGACAGAAGTGGGTTAGGAAAGGAAAAATAGAGGCTTAAAATGACTTAGAAATGGCCAAAAATGTTTCCAGACAGGTTCGAAGTGGGTAAAAATGGGTTAGAAAAGGCCAAAAGCGGGCTAGAAATAGATGAAATTGCCAAAAAGTGGGTTCAATAGGGCAAAAAATGGGTTAGAAAACACCAAAAAATGCTTTGAACGGGCTAGAAATGGCCAAAAATGGGCTAGAAATCGACCAAAACGGCTCAAAAGAGGTTAGAAATGGACAAAAACAGTTTGGAAAAGGCAAAACCACGGCGTTAAAACGGGTTGAAACTTGGCAAAAATAGGATCGAAATGGGCAAGCATGGGATAGGAATGTCAAAAATTGTTGAGAAATAGCCAAAAATGGTTTTATAGGGGTTAGAAATGGGTACACATGAGTGAGAAATGGCCAAAAATGGTTCCAGACAGGTTAGCAGGGAGTAAAAATGGGTTAGCTAAGGCCCAAGATGGCTGAAAGCGGGTAAGAAATAGGCAAAAATGAGTAAGGAAAGGGAAAACAATGGCTAAAAATGGGTTAGAAATGCGCAAAAAGGGGTTAGAAATGGCCAAAGCCTACTTAAACCGACTTAGAAGTGCGAAAACGTGGTTTCGAAATGGCTAAAACTGGCTTTGAAAGAGGCCAATGTGGCATAAAAAAGGTTAGAAACGGCCCAAAATTGCTCAAAAGGGGTTAGAGAGGTGCTAAGAAATGGGTTAGAATTGGCAAAAAGAGCATAAAACATTTTGGAAATGGGCAAAAATGGATTAGAAATGGGCAAAAAAAGGATTAGAAGTGGGCAAAAATAGTTTAGAAATGGCCAAATATGGCAAAATACAGGTAAGGAATGGGCACAAAATAGTTCGAAAAGGAAGCAAATGGCTTGAAACGGGTTGAAAGTGGGCAAGAATATGAGGGAAACGGCAAAAAATGGATTAAAGAGGGTTTCAGATTGGCAAAAAGGGGAGAGAAATGGCCAAGGTTGCTTAACAGTAGCCAGAAATGGCTGGAAATGGGTTAGAAACAGGCAAATTGTTTAGAAAAGAGCAAAAAAGGCTTAAAATGGGTTGAAATGGGCCAAAAATGCTTTAGAAATAGCTAAAAATGACTTAAAAGGAATTAGAAAGGGGAAAAAATGGAATAGAAATGGCCAAAATGGCCTAAAACTTTTCTGAAACTTCAAGAGTGCGTAAGAAATGGGAAAAAAGAAGGCTTGAAAGTAGCTAGAAAAGGGCAAAAGCCGGTTAGAAATGGCCAAAAATGTCTTAAAACGAGTGTCAAATGGGCAAAAATGGATAGAAATGGGAAAAAGTGTTTAGAAATTGCCAAGAATGGCTAAAAACGGGATAGAAAAGGGCAGAACCAGGTCAGAAAGGGACAAAAATGGTTGAAAACAGGAAAGAAAGGGGTTAGCAAAGGAAAGAAATGGCTTAAAACGGGTTAGAAATTGACAGAAGTGGGTTAGGAAAGGAAAAATAGAGGCTTAAAATGACTTAGAAATGGCCAAAAATGTTTCCAGACAGGTTAGAAGTGGGTAAAAATGGTTAGAAAAGGCCAAAAGCGGGCTAGAAATAGATGAAATTGCCAAAAGTGGGTTCAATAGGGCAAAAAATGGGTTAGAAAACACCAAAAAATGCTTTGAACGGGCTAGAAATGGCCAAAAATGGGCTAGAAATCGACCAAAACGGCTCAAAAGAGGTTAGAAATGGTCAAAAACAGTTCGGAAAAGGCAAAACCACGGCATAAAACGGGTTGAAACTTGGCAAAAATAGGATCGAAATGGGCAAGCATGGGATAGGAATGTCAAAAATTGTTGAGAAATAGCCAAAAATGGTTTTATAGGGGTTAGAAATGGGTACACATGAGTGAGAAATGGCCAAAAATGGTTCCAGACAGGTTAGCAGGGAGTAAAAATGGGTTAGCTAAGGCCCAAGACGGCTGAAAGCGGGTAAGAAATAGGCAAAAATGAGTAAGGAAAGGGAAAACAATGGCTAAAAAGGGGTTAGAAATGCGCAAAAAGGGGTTAGAAATGGCCAAAGCCTACTTAAACCGACTTAGAAGTGCGAAAACGTGGTTTCGAAATGGCTAAAACTGGCTTTGAAAGAGGCCAATGTGGCATAAAAAAGGTTAGAAACGGCCCAAAATTGCTCAAAAGGGGTTAGAGAGGTGCTAAGAAATGGGTTAGAATTGGCAAAAAGAGCATAAAACATTTTGGAAATGGGCAAAAAATGGATTAGAAATGGGCAAAAAAGGATTAGAAGTGGGCAAAAATAGTTTAGAAATGGCCAAATATGGCGAAATACAGGTAAGGAATGGGCACAAAAGAGTTCGAAAAGGAAGCAAATGGCTTGAAACGGCTTGAAAGTGGGCAAGAATATGAGGGAAACGGCAAAAAATGGATTAAAGAGGGTTTCAGATTGGCAAAAAGGGGAGAGAAATGGCCAAGGTTGCTTAACAGTAGCCAGAAATGGCTGGAAATGGGTTAGAAACAGGCAAATTGTTTAGAAAAGAGCAAAAAAGGCTTAAAATGGGTTGAAATGGGCCAAAAATGCTTTAGAAATAGCTAAAAATGACTTAAAAGGCATTAGAAGTGGGAAAAAATGGAATAGAAATGGACAAAATGGCCTACAACTTTTCTGAAACTTCCAAGAGTGCGTAAGAAATGGGAAAAAAGAAGGCTTGAAAGTAGCTAGAAAAGGGCAAAAGCCGGTTAGAAATGGCCAAAAATGTCTTAAAACGAGTGTCAAATGGGCAAAAATGGGATGGGAATGGGAAAAAGTGTTTAGAAATTGCCAAGAATGGCTAAAAACGAGATAGAAAAGGGCAGAACCAGGTCAGAAAGGGACAAAAATGGTTGAAAACAGGAAAGAAAGGGGTTAGCAAAGGAAAGAAATGGCTTAAAAACGGGTTAGAAATTGACAGAAGTGGGTTAGGAAAGGAAAAATAGAGGCTTAAAATGACTTAGAAATGGCCAAAAATGTTTCCAGACAGGTTAGAAGTGGGTAAAAAATGGTTAGAAAAGGCCAAAAGCGGGCTAGAAATAGATGAAATTGCCAAAAAGTGGGTTCAATAGGGCAAAAAATGGGTTAGAAAACACCAAAAAATGCTTTGAACGGGCTAGAAATGGCCAAAAATGGGCTAGAAATCGACCAAAACGGCTCAAAACAGGTTAGAAATGGACAAAACCAGTTTGGAAATGGCAAAACCACGGCGTAAAACGGGTTGAAACTTGGCAAAAATAGGATCGAAATGGGCAAGCATGGGATAGGAATGTCAAAATTGTTGAGAAATAGCCAAAAATGGTTTTAAAGGGGTTAGAAATGGGTACACATGAGTGAGAAATGGCCAAAAATGGTTCCAGACAGGTTAGCAGGGAGTAAAAATGGTTAGCTAAGGCCCAAGATGGCTGAAAGCGGGTAAGAAATAGGCAAAAATGAGTAAGGAAAGGGAAAACAATGGCTAAAAATGGTTAGAAATGCGCAAAAAGGGGTTAGAAATGGCCAAAGCCTACTTAAACCGACTTAGAAGTGCGAAAACGTGGTTTCGAAATGGCTAAAACTGGCTTTGAAAGAGGCCAATGTGGCATAAAAAAGGTTAGAAACGGCCCAAAATTGCTCAAAAGGGGTTAGAGAGGTGCTAAGAAATGGGTTAGAATTGGCAAAAAGAGCATAAAACAGTTTGGAAATGGGCAAAAATGGATTAGAAATGGGCAAAAAATGGATTAGAAATGGGCAAAAAAAGGATTAGAAGTGGGCAAAAATAGTTTAGAAATGGCCAAATATGGCGAAATACAGGTAAGGAATGGGCACAAAAGAGTTCGAAAAGGAAGCAAATGGCTTGAAACGGTTTGAAAGTGGGCAAGAATATGAGGGAAACGGCAAAAAATGGATTAAAGAGGGTTTCAGATTGGCAAAAAGGGGAGAGAAATGGCCAAGGTTGCTTAACAGTAGCCAGAAATGGCTGGAAATGGGTTAGAAACAGGCAAATTGTTTAGAAAAGAGCAAAAAAGGCTTAAAATGGGTTGAAATGGGCCAAAAATGCTTTAGAAATAGCTAAAAATGACTTAAAAGGCATTAGAAGTGGGAAAAAATGGAATAGAAATGGACAAAATGGCCTACAACTTTTCTGAAACTTCCAAGAGTGCGTAAGAAATGGGAAAAAAGAAGGCTTGAAAGTAGCTAGAAAAGGGCAAAAGCCGGTTAGAAATGGCCAAAAATGTCTTAAAACGAGTGTCAAATGGGCAAAAATGGGATGGGAATGGGAAAAAGTGTTTAGAAATTGCCAAGAATGGCTAAAAACGAGATAGAAAAGGGCAGAACCAGGTCAGAAAGGGACAAAAATGGTTGAAAACAGGAAAGAAAGGGGTTAGCAAAGGAAAGAAATGGCTTAAAACGGGTTAGAAATTGACAGAAGTGGGTTAGGAAAGGAAAAATAGAGGCTTAAAATGACTTAGAAATGGCCAAAAATGTTTCCAGACAGGTTAGAAGTGGGTAAAAATGGGTTAGAAAAGGCCAAAAGCGGGCTAGAAATAGATGAAATTGCCAAAAAGTGGGTTCAATAGGGCAAAAAATGGGTTAGAAAACACCAAAAAATGCTTTGAACGGGCTAGAAATGGCCAAAAATGGGCTAGAAATCGACCAAAACGGCTCAAAACAGGTTAGAAATGGACAAAACCAGTTTGGAAATGGCAAAACCACGGCGTAAAACGGGTTGAAACTTGGCAAAAATAGGATCGAAATGGGCAAGCATGGGATAGGAATGTCAAAAATTGTTGAGAAATAGCCAAAAATGGTTTTATAGGGGTTAGAAATGGGTACACATGAGTGAGAAATGGCCAAAAATGGTTCCAGACAGGTTAGCAGGGAGTAAAAATGGGTTAGCTAAGGCCCAGATGGCTGAAAGCGGGTAAGAAATAGGCAAAAATGAGTAAGGAAAGGGAAAACAATGGCTAAAAATGGGTTAGAAATGCGCAAAAAGGGGTTAGAAATGGCCAAAGCCTACTTAAACCGACTTAGAAGTGCGAAAACGTGGTTTCGAAATGGCTAAAACTGGCTTTGAAAGAGGCCAATGTGGCATAAAAAAGGTTAGAAACGGCCCAAAATTGCTCAAAAGGGGTTAGAGAGGTGCTAAGAAATGGGTTAGAATTGGCAAAAAGAGCATAAAACATTTTGGAAATGGGCAAAAATGGATTAGAAATGGGCAAAAAATGGATTAGAAATGGGCAAAAAAAGGATTAGAAGTGGGCAAAAATAGTTTAGAAATGGCCAAATATGGCGAAATACAGGTAAGGAATGGGCACAAAATAGTTCGAAAAGGAAGCAAATCGCTTGAAACGGGTTGAAAGTGGGCAAGAATATGAGGGAAACGGCAAAAAATGGATTAAAGAGGGTTTCAGATTGGCAAAAAGGGGAGAGAAATGGCCAAGGTTGCTTAACAGTAGCCAGAAATGGCTGGAAATGGGTTAGAAACAGGCAAATTGTTTAGAAAAGAGCAAAAAAGGCTGAAAATGGGTTGAAATGGGCCAAAAATGCTTTAGAAATAGCTAAAAATGACTTAAAAGGATTTAGAAGTGGGAAAAAATGGAATAGAAATGGCCAAAATGGCCTAAAACTTTTCTGAAACTTCCAAGAGTGCGTAAGAAATGGGAAAAAAGAAGGCTTGAAAGTAGCTAGAAAAGGGCAAAAGCCGGCTAGAAATGGCCAAAAATGGCTTAAAACGAGTGTCAAATGGGCAAAAATGGGATAGAAATGGGAAAAAGTGTTTAGAAATTGCCAAGAATGGCTAAAAACGGGATAGAAAAGGGCAGAACCAGGTCAGAAAGGGACAAAAATGGTTGAAAACAGGAAAGAAAGGGGTTAGCAAAGGAAAGAAATGGCTTAAAACGGGTTAGAAATTGACAGAAGTGGGTTAGGAAAGGAAAAATAGAGGCTTAAAATGACTTAGAAATGGCCAAAAATGTTTCCAGACAGGTTAGAAGTGGGTAAAAATGGGCCAAAAGCGGGCTAGAGATAGATGAAATTGCCAAAAAGTGGGTTCAATAGGGCAAAAAATGGGTTAGAAAACACCAAAAAATGCTTTGAACGGGCTAGAAATGGCCAAAAATGGGCTAGAAATCGACCAAAACGGCTCAAAACAGGTTAGAAATGGACAAAAACCGTTCGGAAATGGCAAAACCACGGCGTAAAACGGGTTGAGACTTGGCAAAAATAGGATCGAAATGGGCAAGCATGGGATAGGAATGTCAAAAATTGTTGAGA
The DNA here is from genome assembly GCF_037157495.1 of Lathamus discolor. Classification (NCBI taxonomy): domain Eukaryota; kingdom Metazoa; phylum Chordata; class Aves; order Psittaciformes; family Psittacidae; genus Lathamus; species Lathamus discolor. Next base: position 114,803 of record NW_027069138.1, read on the forward strand.
AATAGCCAAAAATGGTTTTATAGGGGTTAGAAATGGGTACACATGAGTGAGAAATGGCCAAAAATGGTTCCAGACAGGTTAGCAGGGAGTAAAAATGGGTTAGCTAAGGCCCAAGATGGCTGAAAGCGGGTAAGAAATAGGCAAAAATGAGTAAGGAAAGGGAAAACAATGGCTAAAAATGGGTTAGAAATGCGCAAAAAGGGGTTAGAAATGGCCAAAGCCTACTTAAACCGACTTAGAAGTGCGAAAACGTGGTTTCGAAATGGCTAAAACTGGCTTTGAAAGAGGCCAATGTGGCATAAAAAAGGTTAGAAACGGCCCAAAATTGCTCAAAAGGGGTTAGAGAGGTGCTAAGAAATGGGTTAGAATTGGCAAAAAGAGCATAAAACATTTTGGAAATGGGCAAAAATGGATTAGAAATGGGCAAAAAATGGATTAGAAATGGGCAAAAAAGGATTAGAAGTGGGCAAAAATAGTTTAGAAATGGCCAAATATGGCGAAATACAGGTAAGGAAAGGGCACAAAATAGTTCGAAAAGGAAGCAAATGGCTTGAAACGGCTTGAAAGTGGGCAAGAATATGAGGGAAACGGCAAAAAATGGATTAAAGAGGGTTTCAGATTGGCAAAAAGGGGAGAGAAATGGCCAAGGTTGCTTAACAGTAGCCAGAAATGGCTTGAAATGGGTTAGAAACAGGCAAATTGTTTAGAAAAGAGCAAAAAAGGCTTAAAATGGGTTGAAATGGGCCAAAAATGCTTTAGAAATAGCTAAAAATGACTTAAAAGGAATTAGAAGTGGGAAAAAATGGAATAGAAATGGCCAAAATGGCCTAAAACTTTTCTGAAACTTCCAAGAATGCGTAAGAAATGGGAAAAAAGAAGGCTTGAAAGTAGCTAGAAAAGGGCAAAAGCCGGTTAGAAATGGCCAAAAATGGCTTAAAACGAGTGTCAAATGGGCAAAAATGGGATAGAAATGGGAAAAAGTGTTTAGAAATTGCCAAGAATGGCTAAAAACGAGATAGAAAAGGGCAGAACCAGGTCAGAAAGGGACAAAAATGGTTGAAAACAGGAAAGAAAGGGGTTAGCAAAGGAAAGAAATGGCTTAAAACGGGTTAGAAATTGACAGAAGTGGGTTAGGAAAGGAAAAATAGAGGCTTAAAATGACTTAGAAATGGCCAAAAATGTTTCCAGACAGGTTAGAAGTGGGTAAAAATGGGCCAAAAGCGGGCTAGAGATAGATGAAATTGCCAAAAAGTGGGTTCAATAGGGCAAAAAATGGGTTAGAAAACACCAAAAAATGCTTTGAACGGGCTAGAAATGGCCAAAAATGGGCTAGAAATCGACCAAAACGGCTCAAAACAGGTTAGAAATGGACAAAAACAGTTCGGAAATGGCAAAACCACGGCGTAAAACGGGTTGAGACTTGGCAAAAATAGGATCGAAATGGGCAAGCATGGGATAGGAATGTCAAAAATTGTTGAGAAATAGCCAAAAATGGTTTTATAGGGGTTAGAAATGGGTACACATGAGTGAGAAATGGCCAAAAATGGTTCCAGACAGGTTAGCAGGGAGTAAAAATGGGTTAGCTAAGGCCCAAGATGGCTGAAAGCGGGTAAGAAATAGGCAAAAGTGAGTAAGGAAAGGGAAAATAATGGCTAAAAATGGGTTAGAAATGCGCAAAAAGGGGTTAGAAATGGCCAAAGCCTACTTAAACCGACTTAGAAGTGCGAAAACGTGGTTTCGAAATGGCTAAAACTGGCTTTGAAAGAGGCCAATGTGGCATAAAAAAGGTTAGAAACGGCCCAAAATTGCTCAAAAGGGGTTAGAGAGGTGCTAAGAAATGGGTTAGAATTGGCAAAAAGAGCATAAAACAGTTTGGAAATGGGCAAAAATGGATTAGAAATGGGCAAAAAATGGATTAGAAATGGGCAAAAAAAGGATTAGAAGTGGGCAAAAATAGTTTAGAAATGGCCAAATATGGCGAAATACAGGTAAGGAATGGGCACAAAAGAGTTCGAAAAGGAAGCAAATCGCTTGAAACGGGTTGAAAGTGGGCAAGAATATGAGGGAAACGGCAAAAAATGGATTAAAGAGGGTTTCAGATTGGCAAAAAGGGGAGAGAAATGGCCAAGGTTGCTTCACAGTAGCCAGAAATGGCTTGAAATGGGTTAGAAACAGGCAAATTGTTTAGAAAAGAGCAAAAAAGGCTTAAAATGGGTTGAAATGGGCCAAAAATGCTTTAGAAATAGCTAAAAATTACTTAAAAGGAATTAGAAGTGGGAAAAAATGGAATAGAAATGGCCAAAATGGCCTAAAACTTTTCTGAAACTTCCAAGAGTGCGTAAGAAATGGGAAAAAAGAAGGCTTGAAAGTAGCTAGAAAAGGGCAAAAGCCGGTTAGAAATGGCCAAAAATGTCTTAAAACGAGTGTCAAATGGGCAAAAATGGGATAGAAATGGGAAAAAGTGTTTAGAAATTGCCAAGAATGGCTAAAAACGGGATAGAAAAGGGCAGAACCAGGTCAGAAAGGGACAAAAATGGTTGAAAACAGGAAAGAAAGTGGTTAGCAAAGGAAAGAAATGGCTTAAAACGGGTTAGAAATTTAGAGAAGTGGGTTAGGAAAGGAAAAATAGAGGCTTAAAATGACTTAGAAATGGCCAAAAATGTTTCCAGACAGGTTAGAAGTGGGTAAAAATGGCTTAGAAAAGGCCAAAAGCGGGCTAGAAATAGATGAAATTGCCAAAAAGTGGGTTCAATAGGGCAAAAAATGGGTTAGAAAACACCAAAAAATGCTTTGAACGGGCTAGAAACGGCCAAAAATGGGCTAGAAATCGACCAAAACGGCTCAAAACAGGTTAGAAATGGACAAAAACAGTTCGGAAAAGGCAAAACCACGGCGTAAAACGGGTTGAAACTTGGCAAAAATAGGATCGAAATGGGCAAGCATGGGATAGGAATGTCAAAAATTGTTGAGAAATAGCCAAAAATGGTTTTATAGGGGTTAGAAATGGGTACACATGAGTGAGAAATGGCCAAAAATGGTTCCAGACAGGTTAGCAGGGAGTAAAAATGGGTTAGCTAAGGCCCAAGATGGCTGAAAGCGGGTAAGAAATAGGCAAAAATGAGTAAGGAAAGGGAAAACAATGGCTAAAAAGGGGTTAGAAATGCGCAAAAAGGGGTTAGAAATGGCCAAAGCCTACTTAAACCGACTTAGAAGTGCGAAAACGTGGTTTCGAAATGGCTAAAACTGGCTTTGAAAGAGGCCAATGTGGCATAAAAAAGGTTAGAAACGGCCCAAAATTGCTCAAAAGGGGTTAGAGAGGTGCTAAGAAATGGGTTAGAATTGGCAAAAAGAGCATAAAACATTTTGGAAATGGGCAAAAATGGATTAGAAATGGGCAAAAAATGGATTAGAAATGGGCAAAAAAAGGATTAGAAGTGGGCAAAAATAGTTTAGAAATGGCCAAATATGGCGAAATACAGGTAAGGAATGGGCACAAAATAGTTCGAAAAGGAAGCAAATGGCTTGAAACGGGTTGAAAGTGGGCAAGAATATGAGGGAAACGGCAAAAAATGGATTAAAGAGGGTTTCAGATTGGCAAAAAGGGGAGAGAAATGGCCAAGGTTGCTTAACAGTAGCCAGAAATGGCTTGAAATGGGTTAGAAACAGGCAAATTGTTTAGAAAAGAGCAAAAAAGGCTTAAAATGGGTTGAAATGGGCCAAAAATGCTTTAGAAATAGCTAAAAATGACTTAAAAGGAATTAGAAGTGGGAAAAAATGGAATAGAAATGGCCAAAATGGCCTAAAACTTTTCTGAAACTTCCAAGAGTGCGTAAGAAATGGGAAAAAAGAAGGCTTGAAAGTAGCTAGAAAAGGGCAAAAGCCGGTTAGAAATGGCCAAAAATGGCTTAAAACGAGTGTCAAATGGGCAAAAATGGGATAGAAATGGGAAAAAGTGTTTAGAAATTGCCAAGAATGGCTAAAAACGGGATAGAAAAGGGCAGAACCAGGTCAGAAAGGGACAAAAATGGTTGAAAACAGGAAAGAAAGGGGTTAGCAAAGGAAAGAAATGGCTTAAAACGGGTTAGAAATTGAAAGAAGTGGGTTAGGAAAGGAAAAATAGAGGCTTAAAATGACTTAGAAATGGCCAAAAATGTTTCCAGACAGGTTAGAAGTGGGTAAAAATGGGTTAGAAAAGGCCAAAAGCGGGCTAGAAATAGATGAAATTGCCAAAAAGTGGGTTCAATAGGGCAAAAAACGGGTTAGAAAACACCAAAAAATGCTTTGAACGGGCTAGAAATGGCCAAAAATGGGCTAGAAATAGACCAAAACGGCTCAAAACAGGTTAGAAATGGACAAAACCAGTTTGGAAATGGCAAAACCACGGCGTAAAACGGGTTGAAACTTGGCAAAAATAGGATCGAAATGGGCAAGCATGGGATAGGAATGTCAAAAATTGTTGAGAAATAGCCAAAAATGGTTTTATCGGGGTTAGAAATGGGTACACATGAGTGAGAAATGGCCAAAAATGGTTCCAGACAGGTTAGCAGGGAGTAAAAATGGGTTAGCTAAGGCCCAAGATGGCTGAAAGCGGGTAAGAAATAGGCAAAAATGAGTAAGGAAAGGGAAAACAATGGCTAAAAATGGGTTAGAAATGCGCAAAAAGGGGTTAGAAATGGCCAAAGCCTACTTAAACCGACTTAGAAGTGCGAAAACGTGGTTTCGAAATGGCTAAAACTGGCTTTGAAAGAGGCCAATGTGGCATAAAAAAGGTTAGAAACGGCCCAAAATTGCTCAAAAGGGGTTAGAGAGGTGCTAAGAAATGGGTTAGAATTGGCAAAAAGAGCATAAAACATTTTGGAAATGGGCAAAAATGGATTAGAAATGGGCAAAAAATGGATTAGAAATGGGCAAAAAAAGGATTAGAAGTGGGCAAAAATAGTTTAGAAATGGCCAAATGTGGCGAAATACAGGTAAGGAATGGGCACAAAAGAGTTCGAAAAGGAAGCAAATGGCTTGAAACGGCTTGAAAGTGGGCAAGAATATGAGGGAAACGGCAAAAAATGGATTAAAGAGGGTTTCAGATTGGCAAAAAGGGGAGAGAAATGGCCAAGGTTGCTTAACAGTAGCCAGAAATGGCTTGAAATGGGTTAGAAACAGGCAAATTGTTTAGAAAAGAGCAAAAAAGGCTTAAAATGGGTTGAAATGGGCCAAAAATGCTTTAGAAATAGCTAAAAATGACTTAAAAGGCATTAGAAGTGGGAAAAAATGGAATAGAAATGGACAAAATGGCCTACAACTTTTCTGAAACTTCCAAGAGTGCGTAAGAAATGGGAAAAAAGAAGGCTTGAAAGTAGCTAGAAAAGGGCAAAAGCCGGTTAGAAATGGCCAAAAATGTCTTAAAACGAGTGTCAAATGGGCAAAAATGGGATGGGAATGGGAAAAAGTGTTTAGAAATTGCCAAGAATGGCTAAAAACGAGATAGAAAAGGGCAGAACCAGGTCAGAAAGGGACAAAAATGGTTGAAAACAGGAAAGAAAGGGGTTAGCAAAGGAAAGAAATGGCTTAAAACGGGTTAGAAATTGACAGAAGTGGGTTAGGAAAGGAAAAATAGAGGCTTAAAATGACTTAGAAATGGCCAAAAATGTTTCCAGACAGGTTAGAAGTGGGTAAAAATGGGTTAGAAAAGGCCAAAAGCGGGCTAGAAATAGATGAAATTGCCAAAAAGTGGGTTCAATAGGGCAAAAAATGGGTTAGAAAACACCAAAAAATGCTTTGAACGGGCTAGAAATGGCCAAAAATGGGCTAGAAATCGACCAAAACGGCTCAAAAGAGGTTAGAAATGGACAAAAACAGTTTGGAAATGGCAAAACCACGGCGTAAAACGGGTTGAAACTTGGCAAAAATAGGATCGAAATGGGCAAGCATGGGATAGGAATGTCAAAAATTGTTGAGAAATAGCCAAAAATGGTTTTAAAGGGGTTAGAAATGGGTACACATGAGTGAGAAATGGCCAAAAATGGTTCCAGACAGGTTAGCAGGGAGTAAAAATGGGTTAGCTAAGGCCAAGATGGCTGAAAGCGGGTAAGAAATAGGCAAAAATGAGTAAGGAAAGGGAAAATAATGGCTAAAAATGGGTTAGAAATGCGCAAAAAGGGGTTAGAAATGGCCAAAGCCTACTTAAACCGAGTTAGAAGTGCGAAAACGTGGTTTCGAAATGGCTAAAACTGGCTTTGAAAGAGGCCAATGTGGCATAAAAAAGGTTAGAAACGGCCCAAAATTGCTCAAAAGGGGTTAGAGAGGTGCTAAGAAATGGGTTAGAATTGGCAAAAAGAGCATAAAACATTTTGGAAATGGGCAAAAATGGATTAGAAATGGGCAAAAAATGGATTAGAAATGGGCAAAAAAAGGATTAGAAGTGGGCAAAAATAGTTTAGAAATGGCCAAATATGGCGAAATACAGGTAAGGAATGGGCACAAAAGAGTTCGAAAAGGAAGCAAATGGCTTGAAACGGGTTGAAAGTGGGCAAGAATATGAGGGAAACGGCAAAAAATGGATTAAAGAGGGTTTCAGATTGGCAAAAAGGGGAGAGAAATGGCCAAGGTTGCTTAACAGTAGCCAGAAATGGCTTGAAATGGGTTAGAAACAGGCAAATTGTTTAGAAAAGAGCAAAAAAGGCTTAAAATGGGTTGAAATGGGCCAAAAATGCTTTAGAAATAGCTAAAAATGACTTAAAAGGAATTAGAAGTGGGAAAAAATGGAATAGAAATGGCCAAAATGGCCTAAAACTTTTCTGAAACTTCCAAGAGTGCGTAAGAAATGGGAAAAAAGAAGGCTTGAAAGTAGCTAGAAAAGGGCAAAAGCCGGTTAGAAATGGCCAAAAATGGCTTAAAACGAGTGTCAAATGGGCAAAAATGGGATAGAAATGGGAAAAAGTGTTTAGAAATTGCCAAGAATGGCTAAAAACGGGATAGAAAAGGGCAGAACCAGGTCAGAAAGGGACAAAAATGGTTGAAAACAGGAAAGAAAGTGGTTAGCAAAGGAAAGAAATGGCTTAAAACGGGTTAGAAATTGACAGAAGTGGGTTAGGAAAGGAAAAATAGAGGCTTAAAATGACTTAGAAATGGCCAAAAATGTTTCCAGACAGGTTAGAAGTGGGTAAAAATGGCTTAGAAAAGGCCAAAAGCGGGCTAGAGATAGATGAAATTGCCAAAAAGTGGGTTCAATAGGGCAAAAAATGGGTTAGAAAACACCAAAAAATGCTTTGAACGGGCTAGAAATGGCCAAAAATGGGCTAGAAATAGACCAAAACGGCTCAAAACAGGTTAGAAATGGACAAAACCAGTCTGGAAATGGCAAAACCACGGCGTAAAACGGGTTGAAACTTGGCAAAAATAAGATCGAAATGGGCAAGCATGGGATAGGAATGTCAAAAATTGTTGAGAAATAGCCAAAAATGGTTTTATAGGGGTTAGAAATGGGTACACATGAGTGAGAAATGGCCAAAAATGGTTCCAGACAGGTTAGCAGGGAGTAAAAATGGGTTAGCTAAGGCCCAAGATGGCTGAAAGCGGGTAAGAAATAGGCAAAAATGAGTAAGGAAAGGGAAAATAATGGCTAAAAATGGGTTAGAAATGCGCAAAAAGGGGTTAGAAATGGCCAAAGCCTACTTAAACCGACTTAGAAGTGCGAAAACGTGGTTTCGAAATGGCTAAAACTGGCTTTGAAAGAGGCCAATGTGGCCTAAAAAAGGTTAGAAACGGCCCAAAATTGCTCAAAAGGGGTTAGAGAGGTGCTAAGAAATGGGTTAGAATTGGCAAAAAGAGCATAAAACAGTTTGGAAATGGGCAAAAATGGATTAGAAATGGGCAAAAAATGGATTAGAAATGGGCAAAAAAAGGATTAGAAGTGGGCAAAAATAGTTTAGAAATGGCCAAATATGGCGAAATACAGGTAAGGAATGGGCACAAAAGAGTTCGAAAAGGAAGCAAATGGCTTGAAACGGGTTGAAAGTGGGCAAGAATATGAGGGAAACGGCAAAAAATGGATTAAAGGGGGTTTCAGATTGGCAAAAAGGGGAGAGAAATGGCCAAGGTTGCTTAACAGTAGCCAGAAATGGCTTGAAATGGGTTAGAAACAGGCAAATTGTTTAGAAAAGAGCAAAAAAGGCTTAAAATGGGTTGAAATGGGCCAAAAATGCTTTAGAAATAGCTAAAAATGACTTAAAAGGAATTAGAAGTGGGAAAAAATGGAATAGAAATGGCCAAAATGGCCTAAAACTTTTCTGAAACTTCCAAGAGTGCGTAAGAAATGGGAAAAAAGAAGGCTTGAAAGTAGCTAGAAAAGGGCAAAAGCCGGTTAGAAATGGCCAAAAATGGCTTAAAACGAGTGTCAAATGGGCAAAAATGGGATAGAAATGGGAAAAAGTGTTTAGAAATTGCCAAGAATGGCTAAAAACGGGATAGAAAAGGGCAGAACCAGGTCAGAAAGGGACAAAAATGGTTGAAAACAGGAAAGAAAGGGGTTAGCAAAGGAAAGAAATGGCTTAAAACGGGTTAGAAATTGAAAGAAGTGGGTTAGGAAAGGAAAAATAGAGGCTTAAAATGACTTAGAAATGGCCAAAAATGTTTCCAGACAGGTTAGAAGTGGGTAAAAATGGGTTAGAAAAGGCCAAAAGCGGGCTAGAAATAGATGAAATTGCCAAAAAGTGGGTTCAATAGGGCAAAAAACGGGTTAGAAAACACCAAAAAATGCTTTGAACGGGCTAGAAATGGCCAAAAATGGGCTAGAAATAGACCAAAACGGCTCAAAACAGGTTAGAAATGGACAAAACCAGTTTGGAAATGGCAAAACCACGGCGTAAAACGGGTTGAAACTTGGCAAAAATAGGATCGAAATGGGCAAGCATGGGATAGGAATGTCAAAAATTGTTGAGAAATAGCCAAAAATGGTTTTATCGGGGTTAGAAATGGGTACACATGAGTGAGAAATGGCCAAAAATGGTTCCAGACAGGTTAGCAGGGAGTAAAAATGGGTTAGCTAAGGCCCAAGATGGCTGAAAGCGGGTAAGAAATAGGCAAAAATGAGTAAGGAAAGGGAAAACAATGGCTAAAAATGGGTTAGAAATGCGCAAAAAGGGGTTAGAAATGGCCAAAGCCTACTTAAACCGACTTAGAAGTGCGAAAACGTGGTTTCGAAATGGCTAAAACTGGCTTTGAAAGAGGCCAATGTGGCATAAAAAAGGTTAGAAACGGCCCAAAATTGCTCAAAAGGGGTTAGAGAGGTGCTAAGAAATGGGTTAGAATTGGCAAAAAGAGCATAAAACATTTTGGAAATGGGCAAAAATGGATTAGAAATGGGCAAAAAATGGATTAGAAATGGGCAAAAAAAGGATTAGAAGTGGGCAAAAATAGTTTAGAAATGGCCAAATGTGGCGAAATACAGGTAAGGAATGGGCACAAAAGAGTTCGAAAAGGAAGCAAATGGCTTGAAACGGCTTGAAAGTGGGCAAGAATATGAGGGAAACGGCAAAAAATGGATTAAAGAGGGTTTCAGATTGGCAAAAAGGGGAGAGAAATGGCCAAGGTTGCTTAACAGTAGCCAGAAATGGCTTGAAATGGGTTAGAAACAGGCAAATTGTTTAGAAAAGAGCAAAAAAGGCTTAAAATGGGTTGAAATGGGCCAAAAATGCTTTAGAAATAGCTAAAAATGACTTAAAAGGCATTAGAAGTGGGAAAAAATGGAATAGAAATGGACAAAATGGCCTACAACTTTTCTGAAACTTCCAAGAGTGCGTAAGAAATGGGAAAAAAGAAGGCTTGAAAGTAGCTAGAAAAGGGCAAAAGCCGGTTAGAAATGGCCAAAAATGTCTTAAAACGAGTGTCAAATGGGCAAAAATGGGATGGGAATGGGAAAAAGTGTTTAGAAATTGCCAAGAATGGCTAAAAACGAGATAGAAAAGGGCAGAACCAGGTCAGAAAGGGACAAAAATGGTTGAAAACAGGAAAGAAAGGGGTTAGCAAAGGAAAGAAATGGCTTAAAACGGGTTAGAAATTGACAGAAGTGGGTTAGGAAAGGAAAAATAGAGGCTTAAAATGACTTAGAAATGGCCAAAAATGTTTCCAGACAGGTTAGAAGTGGGTAAAAATGGGTTAGAAAAGGCCAAAAGCGGGCTAGAAATAGATGAAATTGCCAAAAAGTGGGTTCAATAGGGCAAAAAATGGGTTAGAAAACACCAAAAAATGCTTTGAACGGGCTAGAAATGGCCAAAAATGGGCTAGAAATCGACCAAAACGGCTCAAAAGAGGTTAGAAATGGACAAAAACAGTTTGGAAATGGCAAAACCACGGCGTAAAACGGGTTGAAACTTGGCAAAAATAGGATCGAAATGGGCAAGCATGGGATAGGAATGTCAAAAATTGTTGAGAAATAGCCAAAAATGGTTTTAAAGGGGTTAGAAATGGGTACACATGAGTGAGAAATGGCCAAAAATGGTTCCAGACAGGTTAGCAGGGAGTAAAAATGGGTTAGCTAAGGCCAAGATGGCTGAAAGCGGGTAAGAAATAGGCAAAAATGAGTAAGGAAAGGGAAAATAATGGCTAAAAATGGGTTAGAAATGCGCAAAAAGGGGTTAGAAATGGCCAAAGCCTACTTAAACCGAGTTAGAAGTGCGAAAACGTGGTTTCGAAATGGCTAAAACTGGCTTTGAAAGAGGCCAATGTGGCATAAAAAAGGTTAGAAACGGCCCAAAATTGCTCAAAAGGGGTTAGAGAGGTGCTAAGAAATGGGTTAGAATTGGCAAAAAGAGCATAAAACATTTTGGAAATGGGCAAAAATGGATTAGAAATGGGCAAAAAATGGATTAGAAATGGGCAAAAAAAGGATTAGAAGTGGGCAAAAATAGTTTAGAAATGGCCAAATATGGCGAAATACAGGTAAGGAATGGGCACAAAAGAGTTCGAAAAGGAAGCAAATGGCTTGAAACGGGTTGAAAGTGGGCAAGAATATGAGGGAAACGGCAAAAAATGGATTAAAGAGGGTTTCAGATTGGCAAAAAGGGGAGAGAAATGGCCAAGGTTGCTTAACAGTAGCCAGAAATGGCTTGAAATGGGTTAGAAACAGGCAAATTGTTTAGAAAAGAGCAAAAAAGGCTTAAAATGGGTTGAAATGGGCCAAAAATGCTTTAGAAATAGCTAAAAATGACTTAAAAGGAATTAGAAGTGGGAAAAAATGGAATAGAAATGGCCAAAATGGCCTAAAACTTTTCTGAAACTTCCAAGAGTGCGTAAGAAATGGGAAAAAAGAAGGCTTGAAAGTAGCTAGAAAAGGGCAAAAGCCGGTTAGAAATGGCCAAAAATGGCTTAAAACGAGTGTCAAATGGGCAAAAATGGGATAGAAATGGGAAAAAGTGTTTAGAAATTGCCAAGAATGGCTAAAAACGGGATAGAAAAGGGCAGAACCAGGTCAGAAAGGGACAAAAATGGTTGAAAACAGGAAAGAAAGTGGTTAGCAAAGGAAAGAAATGGCTTAAAACGGGTTAGAAATTGACAGAAGTGGGTTAGGAAAGGAAAAATAGAGGCTTAAAATGACTTAGAAATGGCCAAAAATGTTTCCAGACAGGTTAGAAGTGGGTAAAAATGGCTTAGAAAAGGCCAAAAGCGGGCTAGAGATAGATGAAATTGCCAAAAAGTGGGTTCAATAGGGCAAAAAATGGGTTAGAAAACACCAAAAAATGCTTTGAACGGGCTAGAAATGGCCAAAAATGGGCTAGAAATAGACCAAAACGGCTCAAAACAGGTTAGAAATGGACAAAACCAGTCTGGAAATGGCAAAACCACGGCGTAAAACGGGTTGAAACTTGGCAAAAATAAGATCGAAATGGGCAAGCATGGGATAGGAATGTCAAAAATTGTTGAGAAATAGCCAAAAATGGTTTTATAGGGGTTAGAAATGGGTACACATGAGTGAGAAATGGCCAAAAATGGTTCCAGACAGGTTAGCAGGGAGTAAAAATGGGTTAGCTAAGGCCCAAGATGGCTGAAAGCGGGTAAGAAATAGGCAAAAATGAGTAAGGAAAGGGAAAATAATGGCTAAAAATGGGTTAGAAATGCGCAAAAAGGGGTTAGAAATGGCCAAAGCCTACTTAAACCGACTTAGAAGTGCGAAAACGTGGTTTCGAAATGGCTAAAACTGGCTTTGAAAGAGGCCAATGTGGCCTAAAAAAGGTTAGAAACGGCCCAAAATTGCTCAAAAGGGGTTAGAGAGGTGCTAAGAAATGGGTTAGAATTGGCAAAAAGAGCATAAAACAGTTTGGAAATGGGCAAAAATGGATTAGAAATGGGCAAAAAATGGATTAGAAATGGGCAAAAAAAGGATTAGAAGTGGGCAAAAATAGTTTAGAAATGGCCAAATATGGCGAAATACAGGTAAGGAATGGGCACAAAAGAGTTCGAAAAGGAAGCAAATGGCTTGAAACGGGTTGAAAGTGGGCAAGAATATGAGGGAAACGGCAAAAAATGGATTAAAGGGGGTTTCAGATTGGCAAAAAGGGGAGAGAAATGGCCAAGGTTGCTTAACAGTAGCCAGAAATGGCTTGAAATGGGTTAGAAACAGGCAAATTGTTTAGAAAAGAGCAAAAAAGGCTTAAAATGGGTTGAAATGGGTCAAAAATGCTTTACAAATAGCTAAAAATGACTTAAAAGGAATTAGAAGTGGGAAAAAATGGAATAGAAATGGCCAAAATGGCCTAAAACTTTTCTGAAACTTCCAAGAGTGCGTAAGAAATGGGAAAAAAGAAGGCTTGAAAGTAGCTAGAAAAGGGCAAAAGCCGGTTAGAAATGGCCAAAAATGTCTTAAAACGAGTGTCAAATGGGCAAAAATGGGATAGAAATGGGAAAAAGTGTTTAGAAATTGCCAAGAATGGCTAAAAACGGGATAGAAAAGGGCAGAACCAGGTCAGAAAGGGACAAAAATGGTTGAAAACAGGAAAGAAAGGGGTTAGCAAAGGAAAGAAATGGCTTAAAACGGGTTAGAAATTGACAGAAGTGGGTTAGGAAAGGAAAAATAGAGGCTTAAAATGACTTAGAAATGGCCAAAAATGTTTCCAGACAGGTTAGAAGTGGGTAAAAATGGCTTAGAAAAGGCCAAATGCGGGCTAGAAATAGATGAAATTCCCAAAAAGTGGGTTCACTAGGGCAATAAATGGGTTAGAAAACACCAAAAAATGCTTTGAACAGGCTAGAAATGGCCAAAAATGGGCTAGAAATAGACCAAAACGGCTCAAAACAGGTTAGAAATGGACAAAAACAGTTTGGAAAAGGCAAAACCACGGCGTAAAACGGGTTGAAACTTGGCAAAAATAGGATCGAAATGGGCGAGCTTGGGATAGGAATGTCAAAAATTGTTGAGAAATAGCCAAAAATGGTTTTATAGGGGTTAGAAATGGGTACACATGAGTGAGAAATGGCCAAAAATGGTTCCAGACAGGTTAGCAGGGAGTAAAAATGGGTTAGCTAAGGCCAACGATGGCTGAAAGCGGGTAAGAAATAGGCAAAAATGAGTAAGGAAAGGGAAAATAATGGCTAAAAATGGGTTAGAAATGCGCAAAAAGGGGTTAGAAATGGCCAAAGCCTACTTAAACCGACTTAGAAGTGCGAAAACGTGGTTTCGAAATGGCTAAAACTGGCTTTGAAAGAGGCCAATGTGGCATAAAAAAGGTTAGAAACGGCCCAAAATTGCTCAAAAGGGGTTAGAGAGGTGCTAAGAAATGGGTTAGAATTGGCAAAAAGAGCATAAAACATTTTGGAAATGGGCAAAAATGGATTAGAAATGGGCAAAAAATGGATTAGAAATGGGCAAAAAAAGGATTAGAAGTGGGCAAAAATAGTTTAGAAATGGCCAAATATGGCGAAATACAGGTAAGGAATGGGCACAAAAGAGTTCGAAAAGGAAGCAAATGGCTTGAAACGGGTTGAAAGTGGGCAAGAATATGAGGGAAACGGCAAAAAATGGATTAAAGGGGGTTTCAGATTGGCAAAAAGGGGAGAGAAATGGCCAAGGTTGCTTAACAGTAGCCAGAAATGGCTTGAAATGGGTTAGAAACAGGCAAATTGTTTAGAAAAGAGCAAAAAAGGCTTAAAATGGGTTGAAATGGGCCAAAAATGCTTTAGAAATAGCTAAAAATGACTTAAAAGGAATTAGAAGTGGGAAAAAATGGAATAGAAATGGCCAAAATGGCCTAAAACTTTTCTGAAACTTCCAAGAGTGCGTAAGAAATGGGAAAAAAGAAGGCTTGAAAGTAGCTAGAAAAGGGCAAAAGCCGGTTAGAAATGGCCAAAAATGTCTTAAAACGAGTGTCAAATGGGCAAAAATGGGATAGAAATGGGAAAAAGTGTTTAGAAATTGCCAAGAATGGCTAAAAACGGGATAGAAAAGGGCAGAACCAGGTCAGAAAGGGACAAAAATGGTTGAAAACAGGAAAGAAAGGGGTTAGCAAAGGAAAGAAATGGCTTAAAACGGGTTAGAAATTGACAGAAGTGGGTTAGGAAAGGAAAAATAGAGGCTTAAAATGACTTAGAAATGGCCAAAAATGTTTCCAGACAGGTTAGAAGTGGGTAAAAATGGCTTAGAAAAGGCCAAAAGCGGGCTAGAAATAGATGAAATTGCCAAAAAGTGGGTTCAATAGGGCAAAAAATGGGTTAGAAAAGACCAAAAAATGCTTTGAACGGGCTAGAAATGGCCAAAAATGGGCTAGAAATAGACCAAAACGGCTCAAAAGAGGTTAGAAATGGACAAAACCAGTTTGGAAATGGCAAAACCACGGCGTAAAACGGGTTGAAACTTGGCAAAAATAGGATCGAAATGGGCAAGCATGGGATAGGAATGTCAAAAATTGTTGAGAAATAGCCAAAAATGGTTTTATAGGGGTTAGAAATGGGTACACATGAGTGAGAAATGGCCAAAAATGGTTCCAGACAGGTTAGCAGGGAGTAAAAATGGGTTAGCTAAGGCCCAAGATGGCTGAAAGCGGGTAAGAAATAGGCAAAAATGAGTAAGGAAAGGGAAAACAATGGCAAAAAAGGGGTTAGAAATGCGCAAAAAGGGGTTAGAAATGGCCAAAGCCTACTTAAACCGACTTAGAAGTGCGAAAACGTGGTTTCGAAATGGCTAAAACTGGCTTTGAAAGAGGCCAATGTGGCCTAAAAAAGGTTAGAAACGGCCCAAAATTGCTCAAAAGGGGTTAGAGAGGTGCTAAGAAATGGGTTAGAATTGGCAAAAAGAGCATAAAACAGTTTGGAAATGGGCAAAAATGGATTAGAAATGGGCAAAAAATGGATTAGAAATGGGCAAAAAAAGGATTAGAAGTGGGCAAAAATAGTTTAGAAATGGCCAAATATGGCGAAATACAGGTAAGGAATGGGCACAAAAGAGTTCGAAAAGGAAGCAAATGGCTTGAAACGGGTTGAAAGTGGGCAAGAATATGAGGGAAACGGCAAAAAATGGATTAAAGGGGGTTTCAGATTGGCAAAAAGGGGAGAGAAATGGCCAAGGTTGCTTAACAGTAGCCAGAAATGGCTTGAAATGGGTTAGAAACAGGCAAATTGTTTAGAAAAGAGCAAAAAAGGCTTAAAATGGGTTGAAATGGGCCAAAAATGCTTTAGAAATAGCTAAAAATGACTTAAAAGGAATTAGAAGTGGGAAAAAATGGAATAGAAATGGCCAAAATGGCCTAAAACTTTTCTGAAACTTCCAAGAGTGCGTAAGAAATGGGAAAAAAGAAGGCTTGAAAGTAGCTAGAAAAGGGCAAAAGCCGGTTAGAAATGGCCAAAAATGTCTTAAAACGAGTGTCAAATGGGCAAAAATGGGATAGAAATGGGAAAAAGTGTTTAGAAATTGCCAAGAATGGCTAAAAACGGGATAGAAAAGGGCAGAACCAGGTCAGAAAGGGACAAAAATGGTTGAAAACAGGAAAGAAAGGGGTTAGCAAAGGAAAGAAATGGCTTAAAACGGGTTAGAAATTGACAGAAGTGGGTTAGGAAAGGAAAAATAGAGGCTTAAAATGACTTAGAAATGGCCAAAAATGTTTCCAGACAGGTTAGAAGTGGGTAAAAATGGCTTAGAAAAGGCCAAAAGCGGGCTAGAAATAGATGAAATTGCCAAAAAGTGGGTTCAATAGGGCAAAAAATGGGTTAGAAAAGACCAAAAAATGCTTTGAACGGGCTAGAAATGGCCAAAAATGGGCTAGAAATAGACCAAAACGGCTCAAAAGAGGTTAGAAATGGACAAAACCAGTTTGGAAATGGCAAAACCACGGCGTAAAACGGGTTGAAACTTGGCAAAAATAGGATCGAAATGGGCAAGCATGGGATAGGAATGTCAAAAATTGTTGAGAAATAGCCAAAAATGGTTTTATAGGGGTTAGAAATGGGTACACATGAGTGAGAAATGGCCAAAAATGGTTCCAGACAGGTTAGCAGGGAGTAAAAATGGGTTAGCTAAGGCCCAAGATGGCTGAAAGCGGGTAAGAAATAGGCAAAAATGAGTAAGGAAAGGGAAAACAATGGCAAAAAAGGGGTTAGAAATGCGCAAAAAGGGGTTAGAAATGGCCAAAGCCTACTTAAACCGACTTAGAAGTGCGAAAACGTGGTTTCGAAATGGCTAAAACTGGCTTTGAAAGAGGCCAATGTGGCATAAAAAAGGTTACAAACGGCCCAAAATTGCTCAAAAGGGGTTAGAGAGGTGCTAAGAAATGGGTTAGAATTGGCAAAAAGAGCATAAAACATTTTGGAAATGGGCAAAAATGGATTAGAAATGGGCAAAAAATGGATTAGAAATGGGCAAAAAAAGGATTAGAAGTGGGCAAATATAGTTTAGAAATGGCCAAATATGGCGAAATACAGGTAAGGAATGGGCACAAAATAGTTCGAAAAGGAAGCAAATGGCTTGAAACGGGTTGAAAGTGGGCAAGAATATGAGGGAAACGGCAAAAAATGGATTAAAGAGGGTTTCAGATTGGCAAAAAGGGGAGAGAAATGGCCAAGGTTGCTTAACAGTAGCCAGAAATGGCTTGAAATGGGTTAGAAACAGGCAAATTGTTTAGAAAAGAGCAAAAAAGGCTTAAAATGGGTTGAAATGGGCCAAAAATGCTTTAGAAATAGCTAAAAATGACTTAAAAGGAATTAGAAGTGGGAAAAAATGGAATAGAAATGGCCAAAATGGCCTAAAACTTTTCTGAAACTTCCAAGAGTGCGTAAGAAATGGGAAAAAAGAAGGCTTGAAAGTAGCTAGAAAAGGGCAAAAGCCGGTTAGAAATGGCCAAAAATGGCTTAAAACGAGTGTCAAATGGGCAAAAATGGGATAGAAATGGGAAAAAGTGTTTAGAAATTGCCAAGAATGGCTAAAAACGGGATAGAAAAGGGCAGAACCAGGTCAGAAAGGGACAAAAATGGTTGAAAACAGGAAAGAAAGGGGTTAGCAAAGGAAAGAAATGGCTTAAAACGGGTTAGAAATTGAAAGAAGTGGGTTAGGAAAGGAAAAATAGAGGCTTAAAATGACTTAGAAATGGCCAAAAATGTTTCCAGACAGGTTAGAAGTGGGTAAAAATGGCTTAGAGAAGGCCAAAAGCGGGCTAGAAATAGATGAAATTGCCAAAAAGTGGGTTCAATAGGGCAAAAAATGGGTTAGAAAACACCAAAAAATGCTTTGAACGGGCTAGAAATGGCCAAAAATGGGCTAGAAATCGACCAAAACGGCTCAAAACAGGTTAGAAATGGACAAAAACAGTTTGGAAATGGCAAAACCACGGCGTAAAACGGGTTGAAACTTGGCAAAAATAGGATCGAAATGGGCAAGCATGGGATAGGAATGTCAAAAATTGTTGAGAAATAGCCAAAAATGGTTTTATAGGGGTTAGAAATGGGTACACATGAGTGAGAAATGGCCAAAAATGGTTCCAGACAGGTTAGCAGGGAGTAAAAATGGGTTAGCTAAGGCCCAAGATGGCTGAAAGCGGGTAAGAAATAGGCAAAAATGAGTAAGGAAAGGGAAAACAATGGCTAAAAAGGGGTTAGAAATGCGCAAAAAGGGGTTAGAAATGGCCAAAGCCTACTTAAACCGACTTAGAAGTGCGAAAACGTGGTTTCGAAATGGCTAAAACTGGCTTTGAAAGAGGCCAATGTGGCATAAAAAAGGTTAGAAACGGCCCAAAATTGCTCAAAAGGGGTTAGAGAGGTGCTAAGAAATGGGTTAGAATTGGCAAAAAGAGCATAAAACATTTTGGAAATGGGCAAAAAATGGATTAGAAATGGGCAAAAAATGGATTAGAAATGGGCAAAAAAAGGATTAGAAGTGGGCAAAAATAGTTTAGAAATGGCCAAATATGGCGAAATACAGGTAAGGAATGGGCACAAAATAGTTCGAAAAGGAAGCAAATGGCTTGAAACGGGTTGAAAGTGGGCAAGAATATGAGGGAAACGGCAAAAAATGGATTAAAGAGGGTTTCAGATTGGCAAAAAGGGGAGAGAAATGGCCAAGGTTGCTTAACAGTAGCCAGAAATGGCTTGAAATGGGTTAGAAACAGGCAAATTGTTTAGAAAAGAGCAAAAAAGGCTTAAAATGGGTTGAAATGGGCCAAAAATGCTTTAGAAATAGCTAAAAATGACTTAAAAGGAATTAGAAGTGGGAAAAAATGGAATAGAAATGGCCAAAATGGCCTAAAACTTTTCTGAAACTTCCAAGAGTGCGTAAGAAATGGGAAAAAAGAAGGCTTGAAAGTAGCTAGAAAAGGGCAAAAGCCGGTTAGAAATGGCCAAAAATGTCTTAAAACGAGTGTCAAATGGGCAAAAATGGGATAGAAATGGGAAAAAGTGTTTAGAAATTGCCAAGAATGGCTAAAAACGGGATAGAAAAGGGCAGAACCAGGTCAGAAAGGGACAAAAATGGTTGAAAACAGGAAAGAAAGTGGTTAGCAAAGGAAAGAAATGGCTTAAAACGGGTTAGAAATTGACAGAAGTGGGTTAGGAAAGGAAAAATAGAGGCTTAAAATGACTTAGAAATGGCCAAAAATGTTTCCAGACAGGTTAGAAGTGGGTAAAAATGGCTTAGAAAAGGCCAAAAGCGGGCTAGAAATAGATGAAATTGCCAAAAAGTGGGTTCAATAGGGCAAAAAATGGGTTAGAAAAGACCAAAAAATGCTTTGAACGGGCTAGAAATGGCCAAAAATGGGCTAGAAATAGACCAAAACGGCTCAAAAGTGGTTAGAAATGGACAAAAACAGTTTGGAAATGGCAAAACCACGGCGTAAAACGGGTTGAAACTTGGCAAAAATAGGATCGAAATGGGCAAGCATGGGATAGGAATGTCAAAAATTGTTGAGAAATAGCCAAAAATGGTTTTATAGGGGTTAGAAATGGGTACACATGAGTGAGAAATGGCCAAAAATGGTTCCAGACAGGTTAGCAGGGAGTAAAAATGGGTTAGCTAAGGCCCAAGATGGCTGAAAGCGGGTAAGAAATAGGCAAAAATGAGTAAGGAAAGGGAAAACAATGGCTAAAAAGGGGTTAGAAATGCGCAAAAAGGGGTTAGAAATGGCCAAAGCCTACTTAAACCGACTTAGAAGTGCGAAAACGTGGTTTCGAAATGGCTAAAACTGGCTTTGAAAGAGGCCAATGTGGCATAAAAAAGGTTAGAAACGGCCCAAAATTGCTCAAAAGGGGTTAGAGAGGTGCTAAGAAATGGGTTAGAATTGGCAAAAAGAGCATAAAACATTTTGGAAATGGGCAAAAATGGATTAGAAATGGGCAAAAAATGGATTAGAAATGGGCAAAAAAAGGATTAGAAGTGGGCAAAAATAGTTTAGAAATGGCCAAATATGGCGAAATACAGGTAAGGAATGGGCACAAAAGAGTTCGAAAAGGAAGCAAATGGCTTGAAACGGGTTGAAAGTGGGCAAGAATATGAGGGAAACGGCAAAAAATGGATTAAAGAGGGTTTCAGATTGGCAAAAAGGGGAGAGAAATGGCCAAGGTTGCTTAACAGTAGCCAGAAATGGCTTGAAATGGGTTAGAAACAGGCAAATTGTTTAGAAAAGAGCAAAAAAGGCTTAAAATGGGTTGAAATGGGCCAAAAATGCTTTAGAAATAGCTAAAAATGACTTAAAAGGAATTAGAAGTGGGAAAAAATGGAATAGAAATGGCCAAAATGGCCTAAAACTTTTCTGAAACTTCCAAGAGTGCGTAAGAAATGGGAAAAAAGAAGGCTTGAAAGTAGCTAGAAAAGGGCAAAAGCCGGTTAGAAATGGCCAAAAATGGCTTAAAACGAGTGTCAAATGGGCAAAAATGGGATAGAAATGGGAAAAAGTGTTTAGAAATTGCCAAGAATGGCTAAAAACGGGATAGAAAAGGGCAGAACCAGGTCAGAAAGGGACAAAAATGGTTGAAAACAGGAAAGAAAGGGGTTAGCAAAGGAAAGAAATGGCTTAAAACGGGTTAGAAATTGAAAGAAGTGGGTTAGGAAAGGAAAAATAGAGGCTTAAAATGACTTAGAAATGGCCAAAAATGTTTCCAGACAGGTTAGAAGTGGGTAAAAATGGGTTAGAAAAGGCCAAAAGCGGGCTAGAAATAGATGAAATTGCCAAAAAGTGGGTTCAATAGGGCAAAAAATGGGTTAGAAAACACCAAAAAATGCTTTGAACGGGCTAGAAATGGCCAAAAATGGGCTAGAAATCGACCAAAACGGCTCAAAAGTGGTTAGAAATGGACAAAAACAGTTTGGAAATGGCAAAACCACGGCGTAAAACGGGTTGAAACTTGGCAAAAATAGGATCGAAATGGGCAAGCATGGGATAGGAATGTCAAAAATTGTTGAGAAATAGCCAAAAATGGTTTTATAGGGGTTAGAAATGGGTACACATGAGTGAGAAATGGCCAAAAATGGTTCCAGACAGGTTAGCAGGGAGTAAAAATGGGTTAGCTAAGGCCCAAGATGGCTGAAAGCGGGTAAGAAATAGGCAAAAATGAGTAAGGAAAGGGAAAACAATGGCTAAAAAGGGGTTAGAAATGCGCAAAAAGGGGTTAGAAATGGCCAAAGCCTACTTAAACCGACTTAGAAGTGCGAAAACGTGGTTTCGAAATGGCTAAAACTGGCTTTGAAAGAGGCCAATGTGGCATAAAAAAGGTTAGAAACGGCCCAAAATTGCTCAAAAGGGGTTAGAGAGGTGCTAAGAAATGGGTTAGAATTGGCAAAAAGAGCATAAAACATTTTGGAAATGGGCAAAAATGGATTAGAAATGGGCAAAAAATGGATTAGAAGTGGGCAAAAAAAGGATTAGAAGTGGGCAAAAATAGTTTAGAAATGGCCAAATATGGCGAAATACAGGTAAGGAATGGGCACAAAAGAGTTCGAAAAGGAAGCAAATGGCTTGAAACGGGTTGAAAGTGGGCAAGAATATGAGGGAAACGGCAAAAAATGGATTAAAGAGGGTTTCAGATTGGCAAAAAGGGGAGAGAAATGGCCAAGGTTGCTTAACAGTAGCCAGAAATGGCTGGAAATGGGTTAGAAACAGGCAAATTGTTTAGAAAAGAGCAAAAAAGGCTTAAAATGGGTTGAAATGGGCCAAAAATGCTTTAGAAATAGCTAAAAATGACTTAAAAGGAATTAGAAGTGGGAAAAAATGGAATAGAAATGGCCAAAATGGCCTAAAACTTTTCTGAAACTTCCAAGAGTGCGTAAGAAATGGGAAAAAAGAAGGCTTGAAAGTAGCTAGAAAAGGGCAAAAGCCGGTTAGAAATGGCCAAAAATGGCTTAAAACGAGTGTCAAATGGGCAAAAATGGGATAGAAATGGGAAAAAGTGTTTAGAAATTGCCAAGAATGGCTAAAAACGGGATAGAAAAGGGCAGAACCAGGTCAGAAAGGGACAAAAATGGTTGAAAACAGGAAAGAAAGGGGTTAGCAAAGGAAAGAAATGGCTTAAAACGGGTTAGAAATTGACAGAAGTGGGTTAGGAAAGGAAAAATAGAGGCTTAAAATGACTTAGAAATGGCCAAAAATGTTTCCAGACAGGTTAGAAGTGGGTAAAAATGGGTTAGAAAAGGCCAAAAGCGGGCTAGAAATAGATGAAATTGCCAAAAAGTGGGTTCAATAGGGCAAAAAATGGGTTAGAAAACACCAAAAAATGCTTTGAACGGGCTAGAAATGGCCAAAAATGGGCTAGAAATCGACCAAAACGGCTCAAAAGTGGTTAGAAATGGACAAAAACAGTTTGGAAATGGCAAAACCACGGCGTAAAACGGGTTGAAACTTGGCAAAAATAGGATCGAAATGGGCAAGCATGGGATAGGAATGTCAAAAATTGTTGAGAAATAGCCAAAAATGGTTTTATAGGGGTTAGAAATGGGTACACATGAGTGAGAAATGGCCAAAAATGGTTCCAGACAGGTTAGCAGGGAGTAAAAATGGGTTAGCTAAGGCCCAAGATGGCTGAAAGCGGGTAAGAAATAGGCAAAAATGAGTAAGGAAAGGGAAAACAATGGCTAAAAAGGGGTTAGAAATGCGCAAAAAGGGGTTAGAAATGGCCAAAGCCTACTTAAACCGACTTAGAAGTGCGAAAACGTGGTTTCGAAATGGCTAAAACTGGCTTTGAAAGAGGCCAATGTGGCATAAAAAAGGTTAGAAACGGCCCAAAATTGCTCAAAAGGGGTTAGAGAGGTGCTAAGAAATGGGTTAGAATTGGCAAAAAGAGCATAAAACATTTTGGAAATGGGCAAAAATGGATTAGAAATGGGCAAAAAATGGATTAGAAATGGGCAAAAAAAGGATTAGAAGTGGGCAAAAATAGTTTAGAAATGGCCAAATATGGCGAAATACAGGTAAGGAATGGGCACAAAAGAGTTCGAAAAGGAAGCAAATGGCTTGAAACGGGTTGAAAGTGGGCAAGAATATGAGGGAAACGGCAAAAAATGGATTAAAGAGGGTTTCAGATTGGCAAAAAGGGGAGAGAAATGGCCAAGGTTGCTTAACAGTAGCCAGAAATGGCTTGAAATGGGTTAGAAACAGGCAAATTGTTTAGAAAAGAGCAAAAAAGGCTTAAAATGGGTTGAAATGGGCCAAAAATGCTTTAGAAATAGCTAAAAATGACTTAAAAGGAATTAGAAGTGGGAAAAAATGGAATAGAAATGGCCAAAATGGCCTAAAACTTTTCTGAAACTTCCAAGAGTGCGTAAGAAATGGGAAAAAAGAAGGCTTGAAAGTAGCTAGAAAAGGGCAAAAGCCGGTTAGAAATGGCCAAATATGGCTTAAAACGAGTGTCAAATGGGCAAAAATGGGATAGAAATGGGAAAAAGTGTTTAGAAATTGCCAAGAATGGCTAAAAACGGGATAGAAAAGGGCAGAACCAGGTCAGAAAGGGACAAAAATGGTTGAAAACAGGAAAGAAAGGGGTTAGCAAAGGAAAGAAATGGCTTAAAACGGGTTAGAAATTGAAAGAAGTGGGTTAGGAAAGGAAAAATAGAGGCTTAAAATGACTTAGAAATGGCCAAAAATGTTTCCAGACAGGTTAGAAGTGGGTAAAAATGGGTTAGAAAAGGCCAAAAGCGGGCTAGAAATAGATGAAATTGCCAAAAAGTGGGTTCAATAGGGCAAAAAATGGGTTAGAAAACACCAAAAAATGCTTTGAACGGGCTAGAAATGGCCAAAAATGGGCTAGAAATCGACCAAAACGGCTCAAAAGTGGTTAGAAATGGACAAAAACAGTTTGGAAATGGCAAAACCACGGCGTAAAACGGGTTGAAACTTGGCAAAAATAGGATCGAAATGGGCAAGCATGGGATAGGAATGTCAAAAATTGTTGAGAAATAGCCAAAAATGGTTTTATAGGGGTTAGAAATGGGTACACATGAGTGAGAAATGGCCAAAAATGGTTCCAGACAGGTTAGCAGGGAGTAAAAATGGGTTAGCTAAGGCCCAAGATGGCTGAAAGCGGGTAAGAAATAGGCAAAAATGAGTAAGGAAAGGGAAAACAATGGCTAAAAAGGGGTTAGAAATGCGCAAAAAGGGGTTAGAAATGGCCAAAGCCTACTTAAACCGACTTAGAAGTGCGAAAACGTGGTTTCGAAATGGCTAAAACTGGCTTTGAAAGAGGCCAATGTGGCATAAAAAAGGTTAGAAACGGCCCAAAATTGCTCAAAAGGGGTTAGAGAGGTGCTAAGAAATGGGTTAGAATTGGCAAAAAGAGCATAAAACATTTTGGAAATGGGCAAAAATGGATTAGAAATGGGCAAAAAATGGATTAGAAATGGGCAAAAAAAGGATTAGAAGTGGGCAAAAATAGTTTAGAAATGGCCAAATATGGCGAAATACAGGTAAGGAATGGGCACAAAATAGTTCGAAAAGGAAGCAAATGGCTTGAAACGGGTTGAAAGTGGGCAAGAATATGAGGGAAACGGCAAAAAATGGATTAAAGAGGGTTTCAGATTGGCAAAAAGGGGAGAGAAATGGCCAAGGTTGCTTAACAGTAGCCAGAAATGGCTGGAAATGGGTTAGAAACAGGCAAATTGTTTAGAAAAGAGCAAAAAAGGCTTAAAATGGGTTGAAATGGGCCAAAAATGCTTTAGAAATAGCTAAAAATGACTTAAAAGGAATTAGAAGTGGGAAAAAATGGAATAGAAATGGCCAAAATGGCCTAAAACTTTTCTGAAACTTCCAAGAGGGCGTAAGAAATGGGAAAAAAGAAGGCTTGAAAGTAGCTAGAAAAGGGCAAAAGCCGGTTAGAAATGGCCAAAAATGTCTTAAAACGAGTGTCAAATGGGCAAAAATGGGATAGAAATGGGAAAAAGTGTTTAGAAATTGCCAAGAATGGCTAAAAACGGGATAGAAAAGGGCAGAACCAGGTCAGAAAGGGACAAAAATGGTTGAAAACAGGAAAGAAAGGGGTTAGCAAAGGAAAGAAATGGCTTAAAACGGGTTAGAAATTGAAAGAAGTGGGTTAGGAAAGGAAAAATAGAGGCTTAAAATGACTTAGAAATGGCCAAAAATGTTTCCAGACAGGTTAGAAGTGGGTAAAAATGGGTTAGAAAAGGCCAAAAGCGGGCTAGAAATAGATGAAATTGCCAAAAAGTGGGTTCAATAGGGCAAAAAATGGGTTAGAAAACACCAAAAAATGCTTTGAACGGGCTAGAAATGGCCAAAAATGGGCTAGAAATCGACCAAAACGGCTCAAAAGTGGTTAGAAATGGACAAAAACAGTTTGGAAATGGCAAAACCACGGCGTAAAACGGGTTGAAACTTGGCAAAAATAGGATCGAAATGGGCAAGCATGGGATAGGAATGTCAAAAATTGTTGAGAAATAGCCAAAAATGGTTTTATAGGGGTTAGAAATGGGTACACATGAGTGAGAAATGGCCAAAAATGGTTCCAGACAGGTTAGCAGGGAGTAAAAATGGGTTAGCTAAGGCCCAAGATGGCTGAAAGCGGGTAAGAAATAGGCAAAAATGAGTAAGGAAAGGGAAAACAATGGCTAAAAAGGGGTTAGAAATGCGCAAAAAGGGGTTAGAAATGGCCAAAGCCTACTTAAACCGACTTAGAAGTGCGAAAACGTGGTTTCGAAATGGCTAAAACTGGCTTTGAAAGAGGCCAATGTGGCATAAAAAAGGTTAGAAACGGCCCAAAATTGCTCAAAAGGGGTTAGAGAGGTGCTAAGAAATGGGTTAGAATTGGCAAAAAGAGCATAAAACATTTTGGAAATGGGCAAAAATGGATTAGAAATGGGCAAAAAATGGATTAGAAATGGGCAAAAAAAGGATTAGAAGTGGGCAAAAATAGTTTAGAAATGGCCAAATATGGCGAAATACAGGTAAGGAATGGGCACAAAATAGTTCGAAAAGGAAGCAAATGGCTTGAAACGGGTTGAAAGTGGGCAAGAATATGAGGGAAACGGCAAAAAATGGATTAAAGAGGGTTTCAGATTGGCAAAAAGGGGAGAGAAATGGCCAAGGTTGCTTAACAGTAGCCAGAAATGGCTGGAAATGGGTTAGAAACAGGCAAATTGTTTAGAAAAGAGCAAAAAAGGCTTAA
Source organism: Lathamus discolor (assembly GCF_037157495.1). Taxonomy (NCBI): domain Eukaryota; kingdom Metazoa; phylum Chordata; class Aves; order Psittaciformes; family Psittacidae; genus Lathamus; species Lathamus discolor. The sequence goes on from NW_027069138.1 coordinate 140,867, forward strand.
AATGGGTTGAAATGGGCCAAAAATGCTTTAGAAATAGCTAAAAATGACTTAAAAGGAATTAGAAGTGGGAAAAAATGGAATAGAAATGGCCAAAATGGCCTAAAACTTTTCTGAAACTTCCAAGAGTGCGTAAGAAATGGGAAAAAAGAAGGCTTGAAAGTAGCTAGAAAAGGGCAAAAGCCGGTTAGAAATGGCCAAAAATGGCTTAAAACGAGTGTCAAATGGGCAAAAATGGGATAGAAATGGGAAAAAGTGTTTAGAAATTGCCAAGAATGGCTAAAAACGGGATAGAAAAGGGCAGAACCAGGTCAGAAATGGACAAAAATGGTTGAAAACAGGAAAGAAAGGGGTTAGCAAAGGAAAGAAATGGCTTAAAACGGGTTAGAAATTGAAAGAAGTGGGTTAGGAAAGGAAAAATAGAGGCTTAAAATGACTTAGAAATGGCCAAAAATGTTTCCAGACAGGTTAGAAGTGGGTAAAAATGGGTTAGAAAAGGCCAAAAGCGGGCTAGAAATAGATGAAATTGCCAAAAAGTGGGTTCAATAGGGCAAAAAATGGGTTAGAAAACACCAAAAAATGCTTTGAACGGGCTAGAAATGGCCAAAAATGGGCTAGAAATAGACCAAAACGGCTCAAAACAGGTTAGAAATGGACAAAAACAGTTCGGAAAAGGCAAAACCACGGCGTAAAACGGGTTGAAACTTGGCAAAAATAGGATCGAAATGGGCAAGCATGGGATAGGAATGTCAAAAATTGTTGAGAAATAGCCAAAAATGGTTTTATAGGGGTTAGAAATGGGTACACATGAGTGAGAAATGGCCAAAAATGGTTCCAGACAGGTTAGCAGGGAGTAAAAATGGGTTAGCTAAGGCCCAAGATGGCTGAAAGCGGGTAAGAAATAGGCAAAAATGAGTAAGGAAAGGGAAAACAATGGCTAAAAATGGGTTAGAAATGCGCAAAAAGGGGTTAGAAATGGCCAAAGCCTACTTAAACCGACTTAGAAGTGCGAAAACGTGGTTTCGAAATGGCTAAAACTGGCTTTGAAAGAGGCCAATGTGGCATAAAAAAGGTTAGAAACGGCCCAAAATTGCTCAAAAGGGGTTAGAGAGGTGCTAAGAAATGGGTTAGAATTGGCAAAAAGAGCATAAAACATTTTGGAAATGGGCAAAAATGGATTAGAAATGGGCAAAAAATGGATTAGAAATGGGCAAAAAAAGGATTAGGAGTGGGCAAAAATAGTTTAGAAATGGCCAAATATGGCGAAATACAGGTAAGGAATGGGCACAAAATAGTTCGAAAAGGAAGCAAATGGCTTGAAACGGGTTGAAAGTGGGCAAGAATATGAGGGAAACGGCAAAAAATGGATTAAAGAGGGTTTCAGATTGGCAAAAAGGGGAGAGAAATGGCCAAGGTTGCTTAACAGTAGCCAGAAATGGCTTGAAATGGGTTAGAAACAGGCAAATTGTTTAGAAAAGAGCAAAAAAGGCTTAAAATGGGTTGAAATGGGCCAAAAATGCTTTAGAAATAGCTAAAAATGACTTAAAAGGAATTAGAAGTGGGAAAAAATGGAATAGAAATGGCCAAAATGGCCTAAAACTTTTCTGAAACTTCCAAGAGTGCGTAAGAAATGGGAAAAAAGAAGGCTTGAAAGTAGCTAGAAAAGGGCAAAAGTTGGCTAGAAATGGCCAAAAATGTCTTAAAACGAGTGTCAAATGGGCAAAAATGGGATAGAAATGGGAAAAAGTGTTTAGAAATTGCCAAGAATGGCTAAAAACGGGATAGAAAAGGGCAGAACCAGGTCAGAAAGGGACAAAAATGGTTGAAAACAGGAAAGAAAGGGGTTAGCAAAGGAAAGAAATGGCTTAAAACGGGTTAGAAATTGACAGAAGTGGGTTAGGAAAGGAAAAATAGAGGCTTAAAATGACTTAGAAATGGCCAAAAATGTTTCCAGACAGGTTAGAAGTGGGTAAAAATGGGTTAGAAAAGGCCAAAAGCGGGCTAGAGATAGATGAAATTGGCAAAAAGTGGGTTCAATAGGGCAAAAAATGGGTTAGAAAACACCAAAAAATGCTTAGAACGGGCTAGAAATGGCCAAAAAATGGGCTAGAAATCGACCAAAACGGCTCAAAACAGGTCAGAAATGGACAAAAACAGTTCGGAAATGGCAAAACCACGGCGTAAAACGGGTTGAAACTTGGCAAAAATAGGATCGAAATGGGCAAGCATGGGATAGGAATGTCAAAAATTGTTGAGAAATAGCCAAAAATGGTTTTATCGGGGTTAGAAATGGGTACACATGGGTGAGAAATGGCCAAAAATGGTTCCAGACAGGTTAGCAGGGAGTAAAAATGGGTTAGCTAAGGCCCAAGATGGCTGAAAGCGGGTAAGAAATAGGCAAAAATGAGTAAGGAAAGGGAAAACAATGGCTAAAAATGGGTTAGAAATGCGCAAAAAGGGGTTAGAAATGGCCAAAGCCTACTTAAACCGACTTAGAAGTGCGAAAACGTGGTTTCGAAATGGCTAAAACTGGCTTTGAAAGAGGCCAATGTGGCATAAAAAAGGTTAGAAACGGCCCAAAATTGCTCAAAAGGGGTTAGAGAGGTGCTAAGAAATGGGTTAGAATTGGCAAAAAGAGCATAAAACATTTTGGAAATGGGCAAAAATGGATTAGAAATGGGCAAAAAAAGGATTAGAAGTGGGCAAAAATAGTTTAGAAATGGCCAAATATGGCGAAATACAGGTAAGGAATCACAGAATCACAGAATCACAGAATCCCAAGGGTTGGAAGGGACCTAAAAAGATCATCTAGTCCAACCCCCCTGCAAGAGCAGGGTAACCTACAGTACATCACACAGGAACTTGTCCAGGCGGGCCTTGAATATCTCCAGTGTAGGAGACTCCACAACCCCCCTGGGCAACCTGTTCCAGTGCTCTGTCACTCTTACAGTAAAGAAGTTCTTCCTGATGTTAACGTGGAACTTCCTATGATCCAGTTTACACCCATTGCCCCTTGTCCTATCACTGGATATCACTGAAAAAAGCCTAGCTCCATCATCCCGACACCTACCCTTTACATATTTGTAAACATTGATGAGGTCACCCCTCAGTCTCCTCTTCTCCAAGCTAAAGAGACCCAGCTCCCTCAGCCTCTCCTCATAAGGGAGATGTTCCACTCCCTTAATCATCTTTGTGGCTCTGCGCTGGACTCCTTCAAGCAATTCCCTGTCCTTCTTGAATTGAGGGGCCCAGAACTGGACACAATATTCCAGATGCGGCCTCACCAAGGCTGAGTAGAGGGGGAGGAGAACCTCTCTTGACCTACTAACCACTCCCTTTCTAATGCACCCTAAGATGCCATTTGCCTTCTTGGCCACAAGAGCACATTGCTGGCTCATGGTCATCCTCCTATCCACCAGGACCCCCAGGTCCCTTTCTCGTTCACTACTTTCCAGGTCTAATGGTCAACCCCCAACCTGTACTGGTACATGGGGTTGTTCTTCCCCAGATGCAAGACTCTACACTTGCCCTTGTTAAATTTCATCAAGTTTCTCCCCGCCCAACTCTCCAGCCTGTCCAGGTCTCGCTGAATGGCAGCACAGTCCTCTGGTGTGTCAGCCACTCCTCCCAGTTTTGTGTCATCAGCAAACTTGCTGAGGGTGCACTCAGTTCCCTCATCCAGGTCATTGATGAAAATATTAAACAGCACCGGTCCCAGCACCGACCCCTGAGGAACTCCACTAGTCACAGACCTCCAGCTAGATTCTGCGCCATTGACCACAACTCTCTGCCTTCTTCCTTTCAACCAGTTCTCGATCCACCTCACTACTTGATCGTCAAGCCCACACTTCCTTAGCTTATCTATGAGGATGCTGTGGGAGACAGTATCAAATGCCTTACTGAAATCAAGAAAAACTACATCTACCGCTCTACCATCATCCCTCCACCTAGTCACTTCCTCATAGAAGGCTATAAGGTTGGTCATACATGACTTCCCCCTCATAAAACCATGTTGGCTGTTCTTAATGACCCCCTCATCCTTGATATGCCTAGTGATGGAGTCAAGAATAAGTTGTTCCATCACCTTTCCAGGGATGGAGGTAAGGCTGACCGGTCTATAATTACCCGGGTCCTCCTTCTTGCCCTTCTTATAGATTGGTGTGACCTTTGCCATCCGCCAATCCTCAGGCACTTCGCCCGTTTCCCACGACTTACCAAAGATGATGGAAAGTGGCCTAGCAATGACCTCCGCCAGCTCCCTCAGCACCCGTGGGTGCATTCCATCCGGACCCATCGATTTACAGATGTCCAGATTGCATAGCTGATCCCTAACCCAATCCTCATCTACCAAAGCAAACTCCTCCTTTGTCCTGACTCCTTCTGGGGCTATAGAAATCCAGGGCCCTCGGGGAGAGTCTGCAGGAGTAAAGACAGAGGCAAAGAAGGCATTCAGCACCTCTGCCTTAGTTCGAAAAGGAAGCAAATGGCTTGAAACGGGTTGAAAGTGGGCAAGAATATGAGGGAAACGGCAAAAAATGGATTAAAGAGGGTTTCAGATTGGCAAAAAGGGGAGAGAAATGGCCAAGGTTGCTTAACAGTAGCCAGAAATGGCTTGAAATGGGTTAGAAACAGGCAAATTGTTTAGAAAAGAGCAAAAAAGGCTTAAAATGGGTTGAAATGGGCCAAAAATGCTTTAGAAATAGCTAAAAATGACTTAAAAGGAATTAGAAGTGGGAAAAAATGGAATAGAAATGGCCAAAATGGCCTAAAACTTTTCTGAAACTTCCAAGAGTGCGTAAGAAATGGGAAAAAAGAAGGCTTGATAGTAGCTAGAAAAGGGCAAAAGCCGGCTAGAAATGGCCAAAAATGGCTTAAAACGAGTGTCAAATGGGCAAAAATGGGATAGAAATGGGAAAAAGTGTTTAGAAATTGCCAAGAATGGCTAAAAACGGGATAGAAAAGGGCAGAACCAGGTCAGAAAGGGACAAAAATGGTTGAAAACAGGAAAGAAAGGGGTTAGCAAAGGAAAGAAATGGCTTAAAACGGGTTAGAAATTGAAAGAAGTGGGTTAGGAAAGGAAAAATAGAGGCTTAAAATGACTTAGAAATGGCCAAAAATGTTTCCAGACAGGTTAGAAGTGGGTAAAAATGGGTTAGAAAAGGCCAAAAGCGGGCTAGAGATAGATGAAATTGGCAAAAAGTGGGTTCAATAGGGCAAAAAATGGGTTAGAAAACACCAAAAAATGCTTAGAACGGGCTAGAAATGGCCAAAAAATGGGCTAGAAATCGACCAAAACGGCTCAAAACAGGTCAGAAATGGACAAAAACAGTTCGGAAATGGCAAAACCACGGCGTAAAACGGGTTGAAACTTGGCAAAAATAGGATCGAAATGGGCAAGCATGGGATAGGAATGTCAAAAATTGTTGAGAAATAGCCAAAAATGGTTTTATCGGGGTTAGAAATGGGTACACATGGGTGAGAAATGGCCAAAAATGGTTCCAGACAGGTTAGCAGGGAGTAAAAATGGGTTAGCTAAGGCCCAAGATGGCTGAAAGCGGGTAAGAAATAGGCAAAAATGAGTAAGGAAAGGGAAAACAATGGCTAAAAATGGGTTAGAAATGCGCAAAAAGGGGTTAGAAATGGCCAAAGCCTACTTAAACCGACTTAGAAGTGCGAAAACGTGGTTTCGAAATGGCTAAAACTGGCTTTGAAAGAGGCCAATGTGGCATAAAAAAGGTTAGAAACGGCCCAAAATTGCTCAAAAGGGGTTAGAGAGGTGCTAAGAAATGGGTTAGAATTGGCAAAAAGAGCATAAAACATTTTGGAAATGGGCAAAAATGGATTAGAAATGGGCAAAAAAAGGATTAGAAGTGGGCAAAAATAGTTTAGAAATGGCCAAATATGGCGAAATACAGGTAAGGAATCACAGAATCACAGAATCACAGAATCCCAAGGGTTGGAAGGGACCTAAAAAGATCATCTAGTCCAACCCCCCTGCAAGAGCAGGGTAACCTACAGTACATCACACAGGAACTTGTCCAGGCGGGCCTTGAATATCTCCAGTGTAGGAGACTCCACAACCCCCCTGGGCAACCTGTTCCAGTGCTCTGTCACTCTTACAGTAAAGAAGTTCTTCCTGATGTTAACGTGGAACTTCCTATGATCCAGTTTACACCCATTGCCCCTTGTCCTATCACTGGATATCACTGAAAAAAGCCTAGCTCCATCATCCCGACACCTACCCTTTACATATTTGTAAACATTGATGAGGTCACCCCTCAGTCTCCTCTTCTCCAAGCTAAAGAGACCCAGCTCCCTCAGCCTCTCCTCATAAGGGAGATGTTCCACTCCCTTAATCATCTTTGTGGCTCTGCGCTGGACTCCTTCAAGCAATTCCCTGTCCTTCTTGAATTGAGGGGCCCAGAACTGGACACAATATTCCAGATGCGGCCTCACCAAGGCTGAGTAGAGGGGGAGGAGAACCTCTCTTGACCTACTAACCACTCCCTTTCTAATGCACCCTAAGATGCCATTTGCCTTCTTGGCCACAAGAGCACATTGCTGGCTCATGGTCATCCTCCTATCCACCAGGACCCCCAGGTCCCTTTCTCGTTCACTACTTTCCAGCAGGTCAACCCCCAACCTGTACTGGTACATGGGGTTGTTCTTCCCCAGATGCAAGACTCTACACTTGCCCTTGTTAAATTTCATCAAGTTTCTCCCCGCCCAACTCTCCAGCCTGTCCAGGTCTCGCTGAATGGCAGCACAGTCCTCTGGTGTGTCAGCCACTCCTCCCAGTTTTGTGTCATCAGCAAACTTGCTGAGGGTGCACTCAGTTCCCTCATCCAGGTCATTGATGAAAATATTAAACAGCACCGGTCCCAGCACCGACCCCTGAGGAACTCCACTAGTCACAGACCTCCAGCTAGATTCTGCGCCATTGACCACAACTCTCTGCCTTCTTCCTTTCAACCAGTCTCGATCCACCTCACTACTTGATCGTCAAGCCCACACTTCCTTAGCTTATCTATGAGGATGCTGTGGGAGACAGTATCAAATGCCTTACTGAAATCAAGAAAAACTACATCTACCGCTCTACCATCATCCCTCCACCTAGTCACTTCCTCATAGAAGGCTATAAGGTTGGTCATACATGACTTCCCCTCATAAAACCATGTTGGCTGTTCTTAATGACCCCCTCATCCTTGATATGCCTAGTGATGGAGTCAAGAATAAGTTGTTCCATCACCTTTCCAGGGATGAGGTAAGGCTGACCGGTCTATAATTACCCGGGTCCTCCTTCTTGCCCTTCTTATAGATTGGTGTGACCTTTGCCATCCGCCAATCCTCAGGCACTTCGCCCGTTTCCCACGACTTACCAAAGATGATGGAAAGTGGCCTAGCAATGACCTCCGCCAGCTCCCTCAGCACCCGTGGGTGCATTCCATCCGGACCCATCGATTTACAGATGTCCAGATTGCATAGCTGATCCCTAACCCAATCCTCATCTACCAAAGCAAACTCCTCCTTTGTCCTGACTCCTTCTGGGGCTATAGAAATCCAGGGCCCTCGGGGAGAGTCTGCAGGAGTAAAGACAGAGGCAAAGAAGGCATTCAGCACCTCTGCCTTAGTTCGAAAAGGAAGCAAATGGCTTGAAACGGGTTGAAAGTGGGCAAGAATATGAGGGAAACGGCAAAAAAATGGATTAAAGAGGGTTTCAGATTGGCAAAAAAGGGAGAGAAATGGCCAAGGTTGCTTAACAGTAGCCAGAAATGGCTTGAAATGGGTTAGAAACAGGCAAATTGTTTAGAAAAGAGCAAAAAAGGCTTAAAATGGGTTGAAATGGGCCAAAAATGCTTTAGAAATAGCTAAAAATGACTTAAAAGGAATTAGAAGGGGGAAAAAATGGAATAGAAATGGCCAAAATGGCCTAAAACTTTTCTGAAACTTCCAAGAGTGCGTAAGAAATGGGAAAAAGAAGGCTTGAAAGTAGCTAGAAAAGGGCAAAAGCCGGTTAGAAATGGCCAAAAATGTCTTAAAACGAGTGTCAAATGGGCAAAAATGGGATAGAAATGGGAAAAAGTGTTTAGAAATTGCCAAGAATGGCTAAAAACGGGATAGAAAAGGGCAGAACCAGGTCAGAAAGGGACAAAAATGGTTGAAAACAGGAAAGAAAGGGGTTAGCAAAGGAAAGAAATGGCTTAAAACGGGTTAGAAATTGACAGAAGTGGGTTAGGAAAGGAAAAATAGAGGCTTAAAATGACTTAGAAATGGCCAAAAATGTTTCCAGACAGGTTAGAAGTGGGTAAAAATGGGTTAGAAAAGGCCAAAAGCGGGCTAGAGATAGATGAAATTGGCAAAAAGTGGGTTCAATAGGACAAAAAATGGGTTAGAAAACACCAAAAAATGCTTTGAACGGGCTAGAAATGGCCAAAAATGGGCTAGAAATCGACCAAAACGGCTCAAAACAGGTTAGAAATGGACAAAAACAGTTCGGAAAAGGCAAAACCACTGCGTAAAACGGGTTGAAACTTGGCAAAAATAGGATCGAAATGGGCAAGCATGGGATAGGAATGTCAAAAATTGTTGAGAAATAGCCAAAAATGGTTTTATAGGGGTTAGAAATGGGTACACATGAGTGAGAAATGGCCAAAAATGGTTCCAGACAGGTTAGCAGGGAGTAAAAATGGGTTAGCTAAGGCCCAAGATGGCTGAAAGCGGGTAAGAAATAGGCAAAAATGAGTAAGGAAAGGGAAAACAATGGCTAAAAATGGGTTAGAAATGCGCAAAAAGGGGTTAGAAATGGCCAAAGCCTACTTAAACCGACTTAGAAGTGCGAAAACGTGGTTTCGAAATGGCTAAAACTGGCTTTGAAAGAGGCCAATGTGGCATAAAAAAGGTTAGAAACGGCCCAAAATTGCTCAAAAGGGGTTAGAGAGGTGCTAAGAAATGGGTTAGAATTGGCAAAAAGAGCATAAAACATTTTGGAAATGGGCAAAAATGGATTAGAAATGGGCAAAAAATGGATTAGAAATGGGCAAAAAAAGGATTAGAAGTGGGCAAAAATAGTTTAGAAATGGCCAAATGTGGCGAAATACAGGTAAGGAATGGGCACAAAATAGTTCGAAAAGGAAGCAAATGGCTTGAAACGGGTTGAAAGTGGGCAAGAATATGAGGGAAACGGCAAAAAATGGATTAAAGAGGGTTTCAGATTGGCAAAAAGGGGAGAGAAATGGCCAAGGTTGCTTAACAGTAGCCAGAAATGGCTTGAAATGGGTTAGAAACAGGCAAATTGTTTAGAAAAGAGCAAAAAAGGCTTAAAATGGGTTGAAATGGGCCAAAAATGCTTTAGAAATAGCTAAAAATTACTTAAAAGGAATTAGAAGAGGGAAAAAATGGAATAGAAATGGCCAAAATGGCCTAAAACTTTTCTGAAACTTCCAAGAGTGCGTAAGAAATGGGAAAAAAGAAGGCTTGAAAGTAGCTAGAAAAGGGCAAAAGCCGGTTAGAAATGGCCAAAAATGTCTTAAAACGAGTGTCAAATGGGCAAAAATGGGATAGAAATGGGAAAAAGTGTTTAGAAATTGCCAAGAATGGCTAAAAACGGGATAGAAAAGGGCAGAACCAGGTCAGAAAGGGACAAAAATGGTTGAAAACAGGAAAGAAAGTGGTTAGGAAAGGAAAGAAATGGCTTAAAACGGGTTAGAAATTGACAGAAGTGGGTTAGGAAAGGAAAAATAGAGGCTTAAAATGACTTAGAAATGGCCAAAAATGTTTCCAGACAGGTTAGAAGTGGGTAAAAATGGGTTAGAAAAGGCCAAAAGCGGGCTAGAGATAGATGAAATTGCCAAAAAGTGGGTTCAATAGGGCAAAAAATGGGTTAGAAAACACCAAAAAATGCTTTGAACGGGCTAGAAATGGCCAAAAATGGGCTAGAAATCGACCAAAACGGCTCAAAACAGGTTAGAAATGGACAAAAACAGTTCGGAAAAGGCAAAACCACGGCGTAAAACGGGTTGAAACGTGGCAAAAATAGGATCGAAATGGGCAAGCATGGGATAGGAATGTCAAAAATTGTTGAGAAATAGCCAAAAATGGTTTTATAGGGGTTAGAAATGGGTACACATGAGTGAGAAATGGCCAAAAATGGTTCCAGACAGGTTAGCAGGGAGTAAAAATGGGTTAGCTAAGGCCCAAGATGGCTGAAAGCGGGTAAGAAATAGGCAAAAATGAGTAAGGAAAGGGAAAACAATGGCTAAAAATGGGTTAGAAATGCGCAAAAAGGGGTTAGAAATGGCCAAAGCCTACTTAAACCGACTTAGAAGTGCGAAAACGTGGTTTCGAAATGGCTAAAACTGGCTTTGAAAGAGGCCAATGTGGCATAAAAAAGGTTAGAAACGGCCCAAAATTGCTCAAAAGGGGTTAGAGAGGTGCTAAGAAATGGGTTAGAATTGGCAAAAAGAGCATAAAACATTTTGGAAATGGGCAAAAATGGATTAGAAAAGGGCAAAAAATGGATTAGAAATGGGCAAAAAAAGGATTAGGAGTGGGCAAAAATAGTTTAGAAATGGCCAAATGTGGCGAAATACAGGTAAGGAATGGGCACAAAATAGTTCGAAAAGGAAGCAAATGGCTTGAAACGGGTTGAAAGTGGGCAAGAATATGAGGGAAAAGGCAAAAAATGGATTAAAGAGGGTTTCAGATTGGCAAAAAGGGGAGAGAAATGGCCAAGGTTGCTTAACAGTAGCCAGAAATGGCTTGAAATGGGTTAGAAACAGGCAAATTGTTTAGAAAAGAGCAAAAAAGGCTTAAAATGGGTTGAAATGGGCCAAAAATGCTTTAGAAATAGCTAAAAATGACTTAAAAGGAATTAGAAGTGGGAAAAAATGGAATAGAAATGGCCAAAATGGCCTAAAACTTTTCTGAAACTTCCAAGAGTGCGTAAGAAATGGGAAAAAGGAAGGCTTGAAAGTAGCTAGAAAAGGGCAAAAGCCGGTTAGAAATGGCCAAAAATGGCTTAAAACGAGTGTCAAATGGGCAAAAATGGGATAGAAATGGGAAAAAGTGTTTAGAAATTGCCAAGAATGGCTAAAAACGGGATAGAAAAGGGCAGAACCAGGTCAGAAAGGGACAAAAATGGTTGAAAACAGGAAAGAAAGGGGTTAGCAAAGGAAAGAAATGGCTTAAAATGGGTTAGAAATTGACAGAAGTGGGTTAGGAAAGGAAAAATAGAGGCTTAAAATGACTTAGAAATGGCCAAAAATGTTTCCAGAAAGGTTAGAAGTGGGTAAAAATGGGTTAGAAAAGGCCAAAAGCGGGCTAGAGATAGATGAAATTGCCAAAAAGTGGGTTCAATAGGGCAAAAAATGGGTTAGAAAACGCCAAAAAATGCTTTGAACGGGCTAGAAATGGCCAAAAATGGGCTAGAAATAGACCAAAACAGCTCAAAACAGGTTAGAAATGGACAAAAACAGTTCGGAAATGGCAAAACCACGGGGTAAAACGGGTTGAAACTTGGCAAAAATAGGATCGAAATGGGCAAGCATGGGATAGGAATGTCAAAAATTGTTGAGAAATATCCAAAAATGGTTTTATAGGGGTTAGAAATGGGTACACATGAGTGAGAAATGGCCAAAAATGGTTCCAGACAGGTTAGCAGGGAGTAAAAATGGGTTAGCTAAGGCCCAAGATGGCTGAAAGCGGGTAAGAAATAGGCAAAAATGAGTAAGGAAAGGGAAAACAATGGCTAAAAAGGGGTTAGAAATGCGCAAAAAGGGGTTAGAAATGGCCAAAGCCTACTTAAACCGACTTAGAAGTGCGAAAACGTGGTTTCGAAATGGCTAAAACTGGCTTTGAAAGAGGCCAATGTGGCATAAAAAAGGTTACAAACGGCCCAAAATTGCTCAAAAGGGGTTAGAGAGGTGCTAAGAAATGGGTTAGAATTGGCAAAAAGAGCATAAAACATTTTGGAAATGGGCAAAAATGGATTAGAAATGGGCAAAAAATGGATTAGAAATGGGCAAAAAAAGGATTAGAAGTGGGCAAAAATAGTTTAGAAATGGCCAAATGTGGCGAAATACAGGTAAGGAATGGGCACAAAATAGTTCGAAAAGGAAGCAAATGGCTTGAAACGGGTTGAAAGTGGGCAAGAATATGAGGGAAACGGCAAAAAATGGATTAAAGAGGGTTTCAGATTGGCAAAAAGGGGAGAGAAATGGCCAAGGTTGCTTAACAGTAGCCAGAAATGGCTTGAAATGGGTTAGAAACAGGCAAATTGTTTAGAAAAGAGCAAAAAAGGCTTAAAATGGGTTGAAATGGGCCAAAAATGCTTTAGAAATAGCTAAAAATGACTTAAAAGGAATTAGAAGTGGGAAAAAATGGAATAGAAATGGCCAAAATGGCCTAAAACTTTTCTGAAACTTCCAAGAGTGCGTAAGAAATGGGAAAAAAGAAGGCTTGAAAGTAGCTAGAAAAGGGCAAAAGCCGGTTAGAAATGGCCAAAAAAGGTTTAAAACGAGTGTCAAATGGGCAAAAATGGGATAAAAATGGGAAAAAGTGTTTAGAAATTGCCAAGAATGGCTAAAAACGGGATAGAAAAGGGCAGAACCAGGTCAGAAAGGGACAAAAATGGTTGAAAACAGGAAAGAAAGGGGTTAGCAAAGGAAAGAAATGGCTTAAAACGGGTTAGAAATTGACAGAAGTGGGTTAGGAAAGGAAAAATAGAGGCTTAAAATGACTTAGAAATGGCCAAAAATGTTTCCAGAAAGGTTAGAAGTGGGTAAAAATGGGTTAGAAAAGGCCAAAAGCGGGCTAGAGATAGATGAAATTGCCAAAAAGTGGGTTCAATAGGGCAAAAAATGGGTTAGAAAACGCCAAAAAATTCTTTGAACGGGCTAGAAATGGCCAAAAATGGGCTAGAAATCGACCAAAACGGCTCAAAACAGGTTAGAAATGGACAAAAACAGTTTGGAAATGGCAAAACCACGGCGTAAAACGGGTTGAAACTTGGCAAAAATAGGATCAAAATGGGCAAGCATGGGATAGGAATGTCAAAAATTGTTGAGAAATAGCCAAAAATGGTTTTATAGGGGTTAGAAATGGGTACACATGAGTGAGAAATGGCCAAAAATGGTTCCAGACAGGTTAGCAGGGAGTAAAAATGGGTTAGCTAAGGCCCAAGATGGCTGAAAGCGGGTAAGAAATAGGCAAAAATGAGTAAGGAAAGGGAAAACAATGGCTAAAAAGGGGTTAGAAATGCGCAAAAAGGGGTTAGAAATGGCCAAAGCCTACTTAAACCGACTTAGAAGTGCGAAAACGTGGTTTCGAAATGGCTAAAACTGGCTTTGAAAGAGGCCAATGTGGCATAAAAAAGGTTAGAAACGGCCCAAAATTGCTCAAAAGGGGTTAGAGAGGTGCTAAGAAATGGGTTAGAATTGGCAAAAAGAGCATAAAACATTTTGGAAATGGGCAAAAAATGGATTAGAAATGGGCAAAAAATGGATTAGAAATGGGCAAAAAAAGGATTAGGAGTGGGCAAAAATAGTTTAGAAATGGCCAAATGTGGCGAAATACAGGTAAGGAATGGGCACAAAATAGTTCGAAAAGGAAGCAAATGGCTTGAAACGGGTTGAAAGTGGGCAAGAATATGAGGGAAACGGCAAAAAATGGATTAAAGAGGGTTTCAGATTGGCAAAAAGGAGAGAGAAATGGCCAAGGTTGCTTAACAGTAGCCAGAAATGGCTTGAAATGGGTTAGAAACAGGCAAATTGTTTAGAAAAGAGCAAAAAAGGCTTAAAATGGGTTGAAATGGGCCAAAAATGCTTTAGAAATAGCTAAAAATGACTTAAAAGGAATTAGAAGTGGGAAAAAATGGAATAGAAATGGCCAAAATGGCCTAAAACTTTTCTGAAACTTCCAAGAGTGCGTAAGAAATGGGAAAAAAGAAGGCTTGAAAGTAGCTAGAAAAGGGCAAAAGCCGGTTAGAAATGGCCAAAAATGTCTTAAAACGAGTGTCAAATGGGCAAAAATGGGATAGAAATGGGAAAAAGTGTTTAGAAATTGCCAAGAATGGCTAAAAACGGGATAGAAAAGGGCAGAACCAGGTCAGAAAGGGACAAAAATGGTTGAAAACAGGAAAGAAAGTGGTTAGGAAAGGAAAGAAATGGCTTAAAACGAGTTAGAAATTGACAGAAGTGGGTTAGGAAAGGAAAAATAGAGGCTTAAAATGACTTAGAAATGGCCAAAAATGTTTCCAGACAGGTTAGAAGTGGGTAAAAATGGGTTAGAAAAGGCCAAAAGCGGGCTAGAGATAGATGAAATTGCCAAAAAGTGGGTTCAATAGGGCAAAAAATGGGTTAGAAAACACCAAAAAATGCTTTGAACGGGCTAGAAATGGCCAAAAATGGGCTAGAAATCGACCAAAACGGCTCAAAACAGGTTAGAAATGGACAAAAACAGTTCGGAAAAGGCAAAACCACGGCGTAAAACGGGTTGAAACTTGGCAAAAATAGGATCGAAATGGGCGAGCTTGGGATAGGAATGTCAAAAATTGTTGAGAAATAGCCAAAAATGGTTTTATAGGGGTTAGAAACGGGTACACATGAGTGAGAAATGGCCAAAAATGGTTCCAGACAGGTTAGCAGGGAGTAAAAATGGGTTAGCTAAGGCCCAAGATGGCTGAAAGCGGGTAAGAAATAGGCAAAAATGAGTAAGGAAAGGGAAAACAATGGCTAAAAATGGGTTAGAAATGCGCAAAAAGGGGTTAGAAATGGCCAAAGCCTACTTAAACCGACTTAGAAGTGCGAAAACGTGGTTTCGAAATGGCTAAAACTGGCTTTGAAAGAGGCCAATGTGGCATAAAAAAGGTTAGAAACGGCCCAAAATTGCTCAAAAGGGGTTAGAGAGGTGCTAAGAAATGGGTTAGAATTGGCAAAAAGAGCATAAAACATTTTGGAAATGGGCAAAAATGGATTAGAAATGGGCAAAAAATGGATTAGAAATGGGCAAAAAAAGGATTAGAAGTGGGCAAAAATAGTTTAGAAATGGCCAAATGTGGCGAAATACAGGTAAGGAATGGGCACAAAATAGTTCGAAAAGGAAGCAAATGGCTTGAAACGGGTTGAAAGTGGGCAAGAATATGAGGGAAACGGCAAAAAATGGATTAAAGAGGGTTTCAGATTGGCAAAAAGGGGAGAGAAATGGCCAAGGTTGCTTAACAGTAGCCAGAAATGGCTTGAAATGGGTTAGAAACAGGCAAATTGTTTAGAAAAGAGCAAAAAAGGCTTAAAATGGGTTGAAATGGGCCAAAAATGCTTTAGAAATAGCTAAAAATGACTTAAAAGGAATTAGAAGTGGGAAAAAATGGAATAGAAATGGCCAAAATGGCCTAAAACTTTTCTGAAACTTCCAAGAGTGCGTAAGAAATGGGAAAAAAGAAGGCTTGAAAGTAGCTAGAAAAGGGCAAAAGCCGGTTAGAAATGGCCAAAAAAGGTTTAAAACGAGTGTCAAATGGGCAAAAATGGGATAGAAATGGGAAAAAGTGTTTAGAAATTGCCAAGAATGGCTAAAAACGGGATAGAAAAGGGCAGAACCAGGTCAGAAAGGGACAAAAATGGTTGAAAACAGGAAAGAAAGTGGTTAGGAAAGGAAAGAAATGGCTTAAAACGAGTTAGAAATTGACAGAAGTGGGTTAGGAAAGGAAAAATAGAGGCTTAAAATGACTTAGAAATGGCCAAAAATGTTTCCAGACAGGTTAGAAGTGGGTAAAAATGGGTTAGAAAAGGCCAAAAGCGGGCTAGAGATAGATGAAATTGCCAAAAAGTGGGTTCAATAGGGCAAAAAATGGGTTAGAAAACACCAAAAAATGCTTTGAACGGGCTAGAAATGGCCAAAAATGGGCTAGAAATAGACCAAAACGGCTCAAAACAGGTTAGAAATGGACAAAAACAGTTCGGAAAAGGCAAAACCACGGCGTAAAACGGGTTGAAACTTGGCAAAAATAGGATCGAAATGGGCAAGCATGGGATAGGAATGTCAAAAATTGTTGAGAAATAGCCAAAAATGGTTTTATAGTGGTTAGAAATGGGTACACATGAGTGAGAAATGGCCAAAAATGGTTCCAGACAGGTTAGCAGGGAGTAAAAATGGGTTAGCTAAGGCCCAAGATGGCTGAAAGCGGGTAAGAAATAGGCAAAAATGAGTAAGGAAAGGGAAAACAATGGCTAAAAATGGGTTAGAAATGCGCAAAAAGGGGTTAGAAATGGCCAAAGCCTACTTAAACCGACTTAGAAGTGCGAAAACGTGGTTTCGAAATGGCTAAAACTGGCTTTGAAAGAGGCCAATGTGGCATAAAAAAGGTTAGAAACGGCCCAAAATTGCTCAAAAGGGGTTAGAGAGGTGCTAAGAAATGGGTTAGAATTGGCAAAAAGAGCATAAAACATTTTGGAAATGGGCAAAAACGGATTAGAAATGGGCAAAAAATGGATTAGAAATGGGCAAAAAAAGGATTAGAAGTGGGCAAAAATAGTTTAGAAATGGCCAAATGTGGCGAAATACAGGTAAGGAATGGGCACAAAATAGTTCGAAAAGGAAGCAAATGGCTTGAAACGGGTTGAAAGTGGGCAAGAATATGAGGGAAACGGCAAAAAATGGATTAAAGAGGGTTTCAGATTGGCAAAAAGGGGAGAGAAATGGCCAAGGTTGCTTAACAGTAGCCAGAAATGGCTTGAAATGGGTTAGAAACAGGCAAATTGTTTAGAAAAGAGCAAAAAAGGCTTAAAATGGGTTGAAATGGGCCAAAAATGCTTTAGAAATAGCTAAAAATGACTTAAAAGGAATTAGAAGTGGGAAAAAATGGAATAGAAATGGCCAAAATGGCCTAAAACTTTTCTGAAACTTCCAAGAGTGCGTAAGAAATGGGAAAAAAGAAGGCTTGAAAGTAGCTAGAAAAGGGCAAAAGCCGGTTAGAAATGGCCAAAAAAGGTTTAAAACGAGTGTCAAATGGGCAAAAATGGGATAGAAATGGGAAAAAGTGTTTAGAAATTGCCAAGAATGGCTAAAAACGGGATAGAAAAGGGCAGAACCAGGTCAGAAAGGGACAAAAATGGTTGAAAACAGGAAAGAAAGGGGTTAGGAAAGGAAAGAAATGGCTTAAAACTGGTTAGAAATTGACAGAAGTGGGTTAGGAAAGGAAAAATAGAGGCTTAAAATGACTTAGAAATGACCAAAAATGTTTCCAGAAAGGTTAGAAGTGGGTAAAAATGGGTTAGAAAAGGCCAAAAGCGGGCTAGAGATAGATGAAATTGCCAAAAAGTGGGTTCAATAGGGCAAAAAATGGGTTAGAAAACACCAAAAAATGCTTTGAACTGGCTAGAAACGGCCAAAAATGGGCTAGAAATAGACCAAAACGGCTCAAAACAGGTTAGAAATGGACAAAAACAGTTCGGAAAAGGCAAAACCACGGCGTAAAACGGGTTGAAACTTGGCAAAAATAGGATCGAAATGGGCAAGCATGGGATAGGAATGTCAAAAATTGTTGAGAAATAGCCAAAAATGGTTTTATAGGGGTTAGAAATGGGTACACATGAGTGAGAAATGGCCAAAAATGGTTCCAGACAGGTTAGCAGGGAGTAAAAATGGGTTAGCTAAGGCCCAAGATGGCTGAAAGCGGGTAAGAAATAGGCAAAAATGAGTAAGGAAAGGGAAAACAATGGCTAAAAATGGGTTAGAAATGCGCAAAAAGGGGTTAGAAATGGCCAAAGCCTACTTAAACCGACTTAGAAGTGCGAAAACGTGGTTTCGAAATGGCTAAAACTGGCTTTGAAAGAGGCCAATGTGGCATAAAAAAGGTTAGAAACGGCCCAAAATTGCTCAAAAGGGGTTAGAGAGGTGCTAAGAAATGGGTTAGAATTGGCAAAAAGAGCATAAAACATTTTGGAAATGGGCAAAAATGGATTAGAAATGGGCAAAAAATGGATTAGAAATGGGCAAAAAAAGGATTAGGAGTGGGCAAAAATAGTTTAGAAATGGCCAAATGTGGCGAAATACAGGTAAGGAATGGGCACAAAATAGTTCGAAAAGGAAGCAAATGGCTTGAAACGGGTTGAAAGTGGGCAAGAATATGAGGGAAACGGCAAAAAATGGATTAAAGAGGGTTTCAGATTGGCAAAAAGGGGAGAGAAATGGCCAAGGTTGCTTAACAGTAGCCAGAAATGGCTTGAAATGGGTTAGAAACAGGCAAATTGTTTAGAAAAGAGCAAAAAAGGCTTAAAATGGGTTGAAATGGGCCAAAAATGCTTTAGAAATAGCTAAAAATGACTTAAAAGGAATTAGAAGTGGGAAAAAATGGAATAGAAAAGGCCAAAATGGCCTAAAACTTTTCTGAAACTTCCAAGAGTGCGTAAGAAATGGGAAAAAAGAAGGCTTGAAAGTAGCTAGAAAAGGGCAAAAGAAGGTTAGAAATGGCAAAAAATGGCTTAAAATGAGCTTCAAATTGGCAAAAATGGGGTGGAAATGGGAAAAAATGTTTAGAAATTGCCAAGAATGGCTAAAAACGGGATAGAAAAGGGCAGAACCAGGTCAGAAAGGGACAAAAATGGTTGAAAACAGGAAAGAAAGGGGTTAGGAAAGGAAAGAAATGGCTTAAAACGGGTTAGAAATTGACAGAAGTGGGTTAGGAAAGGAAAAATAGAGGCTTAAAATGACTTAGAAATGGCCAAAAATGTTTCCAGACAGGTTAGAAGTGGGTAAAAATGGGTTAGAAAAGGCCAAAAGCGGGCTAGAGATAGATGAAATTGCCAAAAAGTGGGTTCAATAGGGCAAAAAATGGGTTAGAAAACGCCAAAAAATTCTTTGAACGGGCTAGAAATGGCCAAAAATGGGCTAGAAATCGACCAAAACGGCTCAAAACAGGTTAGAAATGGACAAAAACATTTTGGAAATGGCAAAACCACGGCGTAAAACGGGTTGAAACTTGGCAAAAATAGGATCGAAATGGGCAAGCATGGGATAGGAATGTCAAAAATTGTTGAGAAATAGCCAAAAATGGTTTTATAGGGGTTAGAAATGGGTACACATGAGTGAGAAATGGCCAAAAATGGTTCCAGACAGGTTAGCAGGGAGTAAAAATGGGTTAGCTAAGGCCCAAGATGGCTGAAAGCGGGTAAGAAATAGGCAAAAATGAGTAAGGAAAGGGAAAACAATGGCTAAAAAGGGGTTAGAAATGCGCAAAAAGGGGTTAGAAATGGCCAAAGCCTACTTAAACCGACTTAGAAGTGCGAAAACGTGGTTTCGAAATGGCTAAAACTGGCTTTGAAAGAGGCCAATGTGGCATAAAAAAGGTTAGAAACGGCCCAAAATTGCTCAAAAGGGGTTAGAGAGGTGCTAAGAAATGGGTTAGAATTGGCAAAAAGAGCATAAAACATTTTGGAAATGGGCAAAAAATGGATTAGAAATGGGCAAAAAATGGATTAGAAATGGGCAAAAAAAGGATTAGGAGTGGGCAAAAATAGTTTAGAAATGGCCAAATGTGGCGAAATACAGGTAAGGAATGGGCACAAAATAGTTCGAAAAGGAAGCAAATGGCTTGAAACGGGTTGAAAGTGGGCAAGAATATGAGGGAAACGGCAAAAAATGGATTAAAGAGGGTTTCAGATTGGCAAAAAGGAGAGAGAAATGGCCAAGGTTGCTTAACAGTAGCCAGAAATGGCTTGAAATGGGTTAGAAACAGGCAAATTGTTTAGAAAAGAGCAAAAAAGGCTTAAAATGGGTTGAAAT
The DNA here is from genome assembly GCF_037157495.1 of Lathamus discolor. Classification (NCBI taxonomy): domain Eukaryota; kingdom Metazoa; phylum Chordata; class Aves; order Psittaciformes; family Psittacidae; genus Lathamus; species Lathamus discolor. The sequence continues at coordinate 160,637 of NW_027069138.1, forward strand.
GGGCCAAAAATGCTTTAGAAATAGCTAAAAATGACTTAAAAGGAATTAGAAGTGGGAAAAAATGGAATAGAAATGGCCAAAATGGCCTAAAACTTTTCTGAAACTTCCAAGAGTGCGTAAGAAATGGGAAAAAAGAAGGCTTGAAAGTAGCTAGAAAAGGGCAAAAGCCGGTTAGAAATGGCCAAAAATGTCTTAAAACGAGTGTCAAATGGGCAAAAATGGGATAGAAATGGGAAAAAGTGTTTAGAAATTGCCAAGAATGGCTAAAAACGGGATAGAAAAGGGCAGAACCAGGTCAGAAAGGGACAAAAATGGTTGAAAACAGGAAAGAAAGTGGTTAGGAAAGGAAAGAAATGGCTTAAAACGATTAAGAAATTGACAGAAGTGGGTTAGGAAAGGAAAAATAGAGGCTTAAAATGACTTAGAAATGGCCAAAAATGTTTCCAGACAGGTTAGAAGTGGGTAAAAATGGGTTAGAAAAGGCCAAAAGCGGGCTAGAGATAGATGAAATTGCCAAAAAGTGGGTTCAATAGGGCAAAAAATGGGTTAGAAAACACCAAAAAATGCTTTGAACGGGCTAGAAATGGCCAAAAATGGGCTAGAAATCGACCAAAACGGCTCAAAACAGGTTAGAAATGGACAAAAACAGTTCGGAAAAGGCAAAACCACGGCGTAAAACGGGTTGAAACTTGGCAAAAATAGGATCGAAATGGGCAAGCATGGGATAGGAATGTCAAAAATTGTTGAGAAATAGCCAAAAATGGTTTTATAGGGGTTAGAAATGGGTACACATGAGTGAGAAATGGCCAAAAATGGTTCCAGACAGGTTAGCAGGGAGTAAAAATGGGTTAGCTAAGGCCCAAGATGGCTGAAAGCGGGTAAGAAATAGGCAAAAATGAGTAAGGAAAGGGAAAACAATGGCTAAAAATGGGTTAGAAATGCGCAAAAAGGGGTTAGAAATGGCCAAAGCCTACTTAAACCGACTTAGAAGTGCGAAAACGTGGTTTCGAAATGGCTAAAACTGGCTTTGAAAGAGGCCAATGTGGCATAAAAAAGGTTACAAACGGCCCAAAATTGCTCAAAAGGGGTTAGAGAGGTGCTAAGAAATGGGTTAGAATTGGCAAAAAGAGCATAAAACATTTTGGAAATGGGCAAAAATGGATTAGAAATGGGCAAAAAATGGATTAGAAATGGGCAAAAAAAGGATTAGAAGTGGGCAAAAATAGTTTAGAAATGGCCAAATGTGGCGAAATACTGGTAAGGAATGGGCACAAAATAGTTCGAAAAGGAAGCAAATGGCTTGAAACGGGTTGAAAGTGGGCAAGAATATGAGGGAAACGGCAAAAAATGGATTAAAGAGGGTTTCAGATTGGCAAAAAGGGGAGAGAAATGGCCAAGGTTGCTTAACAGTAGCCAGAAATGGCTTGAAATGGGTTAGAAACAGGCAACTTGTTTAGAAAAGAGCAAAAAAGGCTTAAAATGGGTTGAAATGGGCCAAAAATGCTTTAGAAATAGCTAAAAATGACTTAAAAGGAATTAGAAGTGGGAAAAAAATGGAATAGAAATGGCCAAAATGGCCTAAAACTTTTCTGAAACTTCCAAGAGTGCGTAAGAAATGGGAAAAAAGAAGGCTTGAAAGTAGCTAGAAAAGGGCAAAAGCCGGTTAGAAATGGCAAAAAATGGCTTAAAATGAGCTTCAAATTGGCAAAAATGGGGTGGAAATGGGAAAAAGTGTTTAGAAATTGCCAAGAATGGCTAAAAACGGGATAGAAAAGGGCAGAACCAGGTCAGAAAGGGACAAAAATGGTTGAAAACAGGAAAGAAAGTGGTTAGGAAAGGAAAGAAATGGCTTAAAACGATTAAGAAATTGACAGAAGTGGGTTAGGAAAGGAAAAATAGAGGCTTAAAATGACTTAGAAATGGCCAAAAATGTTTCCAGACAGGTTAGAAGTGGGTAAAAATGGGTTAGAAAAGGCCAAAAGCGGGCTAGAGATAGATGAAATTGCCAAAAAGTGGGTTCAATAGGGCAAAAAATGGGTTAGAAAACACCAAAAAATGCTTTGAACGGGCTAGAAATGGCCAAAAATGGGCTAGAAATCGACCAAAACGGCTCAAAACAGGTTAGAAATGGACAAAAACAGTTCGGAAAAGGCAAAACCACGGCGTAAAACGGGTTGAAACTTGGCAAAAATAGGATCGAAATGGGCAAGCATGGGATAGGAATGTCAAAAATTGTTGAGAAATAGCCAAAAATGGTTTTATAGGGGTTAGAAATGGGTACACATGAGTGAGAAATGGCCAAAAATGGTTCCAGACAGGTTAGCAGGGAGTAAAAATGGGTTAGCTAAGGCCCAAGATGGCTGAAAGCGGGTAAGAAATAGGCAAAAATGAGTAAGGAAAGGGAAAACAATGGCTAAAAATGGGTTAGAAATGCGCAAAAAGGGGTTAGAAATGGCCAAAGCCTACTTAAACCGACTTAGAAGTGCGAAAACGTGGTTTCGAAATGGCTAAAACTGGCTTTGAAAGAGGCCAATGTGGCATAAAAAAGGTTAGAAACGGCCCAAAATTGCTCAAAAGGGGTTAGAGAGGTGCTAAGAAATGGGTTAGAATTGGCAAAAAGAGCATAAAACATTTTGGAAATGGGCAAAAATGGATTAGAAATGGGCAAAAAATGGATTAGAAATGGGCAAAAAAAGGATTAGAAGTGGGCAAAAATAGTTTAGAAATGGCCAAATGTGGCGAAATACTGGTAAGGAATGGGCACAAAATAGTTCGAAAAGGAAGCAAATGGCTTGAAACGGGTTGAAAGTGGGCAAGAATATGAGGGAAACGGCAAAAAATGGATTAAAGAGGGTTTCAGATTGGCAAAAAGGGGAGAGAAATGGCCAAGGTTGCTTAACAGTAGCCAGAAATGGCTTGAAATGGGTTAGAAACAGGCAACTTGTTTAGAAAAGAGCAAAAAAGGCTTAAAATGGGTTGAAATGGGCCAAAAATGCTTTAGAAATAGCTAAAAATGACTTAAAAGGAATTAGAAGTGGGAAAAAAATGGAATAGAAATGGCCAAAATGGCCTAAAACTTTTCTGAAACTTCCAAGAGTGCGTAAGAAATGGGAAAAAAGAAGGCTTGAAAGTAGCTAGAAAAGGGCAAAAGCCGGTTAGAAATGGCAAAAAATGGCTTAAAATGAGCTTCAAATTGGCAAAAATGGGGTGGAAATGGGAAAAAGTGTTTAGAAATTGCCAAGAATGGCTAAAAACGGGATAGAAAAGGGCAGAACCAGGTCAGAAAGGGACAAAAATGGTTGAAAACAGGAAAGAAAGTGGTTAGGAAAGGAAAGAAATGGCTTAAAACGGGTAAGAAATTGACAGAAGTGGGTTAGGAAAGGAAAAATAGAGGCTTAAAATGACTTAGAAATGGCCAAAAATGTTTCCAGACAGGTTAGAAGTGGGTAAAAATGGGTTAGAAAAGGCCAAAAGCGGGCTAGAGATAGATGAAATTGGCAAAAAGTGGGTTCAATAGGACAAAAAATGGGTTAGAAAACACCAAAAAATGCTTTGAACGGGCTAGAAATGGCCAAAAATGGGCTAGAAATCGACCAAAACGGCTCAAAACAGGTTAGAAATGGACAAAAACAGTTCGGAAAAGGCAAAACCACGGCGTAAAACGGGTTGAAACTTGGCAAAAATAGGATCGAAATGGGCAAGCATGGGATAGGAATGTCAAAAATTGTTGAGAAATAGCCAAAAATGGTTTTATAGGGGTTAGACATGGGTACACATGAGTGAGAAATGGCCAAAAATGGTTCCAGACAGGTTAGCAGGGAGTAAAAATGGGTTAGCTAAGGACCAAGACGGCTGAAAGCGGGTAAGAAATAGGCAAAAATGAGTAAGGAAAGGGAAAACAATGGCTAAAAATGGGTTAGAAATGCGCAAAAAGGGGTTAGAAATGGCCAAAGCCTACTTAAACCGACTTAGAAGTGCGAAAACGTGGTTTCGAAATGGCTAAAACTGGCTTTGAAAGAGGCCAATGTGGCATAAAAAAGGTTACAAACGGCCCAAAATTGCTCAAAAGGGGTTAGAGAGGTGCTAAGAAATGGGTTAGAATTGGCAAAAAGAGCATAAAACATTTTGGAAATGGGCAAAAATGGATTAGAAATGGGCAAAAAATGGATTAGAAATGGGCAAAAAAAGGATTAGAAGTGGGCAAAAATAGTTTAGAAATGGCCAAATATGGCGAAATACAGGTAAGGACTGGGCACAAAATAGTTCGAAAAGGAAGCAAATGGCTTGAAACGGGTTGAAAGTGGGCAAGAATATGAGAGAAATGGCAAAAAATGGCTTAAAGAGGGTTTCAGATTGGCAAAAAAGGGAGAGAAATGGCCAAGGTTGCTTAACAGTAGCCAGAAATGGCTTGAAATGGGTTAGAAACAGGCAAATTGTTTAGAAAAGAGCAAAAAAGGCTTAAAATGGGTTGAAATGGGCCAAAAATGCTTTAGAAATAGCTAAAAATGACTTAAAAGGAATTAGAAGTGGGAAAAAATGGAATAGAAATGGCCAAAATGGCCTAAAACTTTTCTGAAACTTCCAAGAGTGCGTAAGAAATGGGAAAAAAGAAGGCTTGAAAGTAGCTAGAAAAGGGCAAAAGCCGGTTAGAAATGGCCAAAAATGGCTTAAAACGAGTGTCAAATGGGCAAAAATGGGATAGAAATGGGAAAAAGTGTTTAGAAATTGCCAAGAATGGCTAAAAACGGGATAGAAAAGGGCAGAACCAGGTCAGAAATGGACAAAAATGGTTGAAAACAGGAAAGAAAGGGGTTAGCAAAGGAAAGAAATGGCTTAAAACGGGTTAGAAATTGACAGAAGTGGGTTAGGAAAGGAAAAATAGAGGCTTAAAATGACTTAGAAATGGCCAAAAATGTTTCCAGACAGGTTAGAAGTGGGTAAAAATGGGTTAGAAAAGGCCAAAAGCGGGCTAGAGATAGATGAAATTGCCAAAAAGTGGGTTCAATAGGGCAAAAAATGGGTTAGAAAACACCAAAAAATGCTTTGAACGGGCTAGAAATGGCCAAAAATGGGCTAGAAATCGACCAAAACGGCTCAAAACAGGTTAGAAATGGACAAAAACAGTTTGGAAAAGGCAAAACCACGGCGTAAAACGGGTTGAAACTTGGCAAAAATAGGATCGAAATGGGCAAGCATGGGATAGGAATGTCAAAAATTGTTGAGAAATAGCCAAAAATGGTTTTATAGGGGTTAGAAATGGGTACACATGAGTGAGAAATGGCCAAAAATGGTTCCAGACAGGTTAGCAGGGAGTAAAAATGGGTTAGCTAAGGCCCAAGACGGCTGAAAGCGGGTAAGAAATAGGCAAAAATGAGTAAGGAAAGGGAAAACAATGGCTAAAAATGGGTTAGAAATGCGCAAAAAGGGGTTAGAAATGGCCAAAGCCTACTTAAACCGACTTAGAAGTGCGAAAACGTGGTTTCGAAATGGCTAAAACTGGCTTTGAAAGAGGCCAATGTGGCATAAAAAAGGTTAGAAACGGCCCAAAATTGCTCAAAAGGGGTTAGAGAGGTGCTAAGAAATGGGTTAGAATTGGCAAAAAGAGCATAAAACATTTTGGAAATGGGCAAAAATGGATTAGAAATGGGCAAAAAATGGATTAGAAATGGGCAAAAAAAGGATTAGAAGTGGGCAAAAATAGTTTAGAAATGGCCAAATATGGCGAAATACAGGTAAGGAATGGGCACAAAATAGTTCGAAAAGGAAGCAAATGGCTTGAAACGGGTTGAAAGTGGGCAAGAATATGAGGGAAACGGCAAAAAATGGATTAAAGAGGGTTTCAGATTGGCAAAAAGGGGAGAGAAATGGCCAAGGTTGCTTAACAGTAGCCAGAAATGGCTTGAAATGGGTTAGAAACAGGCAACTTGTTTAGAAAAGAGCAAAAAAGGCTTAAAATGGGTTGAAATGGGCCAAAAATGCTTTAGAAATAGCTAAAAATGACTTAAAAGGAATTAGAAGTGGGAAAAAATGGAATAGAAATGGCCAAAATGGCCTAAAACTTTTCTGAAACTTCCAAGAGGGCGTAAGAAATGGGAAAAAAGAAGGCTTGAAAGTAGCTAGAAAAGGGCAAAAGCCGGTTAGAAATGGCCAAAAATGTCTTAAAACGAGTGTCAAATGGGCAAAAATGGGATAGAAATGGGAAAAAGTGTTTAGAAATTGCCAAGAATGGCTAAAAACGGGATAGAAAAGGGCAGAACCAGGTCAGAAAGGGACAAAAATGGTTGAAAACAGGAAAGAAAGGGGTTAGCAAAGGAAAGAAATGGCTTAAAACGGGTTAGAAATTGACAGAAGTGGGTTAGGAAAGGAAAAATAGAGGCTTAAAATGACTTAGAAATGGCCAAAAATGTTTCCAGACAGGTTAGAAGTGGGTAAAAATGGGTTAGAAAAGGCCAAAAGCGGGCTAGAGATAGATGAAATTGCCAAAAAGTGGGTTCAATAGGGCAAAAAATGGGTTAGAAAACACCAAAAAATGCTTTGAACGGGCTAGAAATGGCCAAAAATGGGCTAGAAATAGACCAAAACGGCTCAAAACAGGTTAGAAATGGACAAAAACAGTTTGGAAATGGCAAAACCACGGCGTAAAACGGGTTGAAACTTGGCAAAAATAGGATCGAAATGGGCAAGCATGGGATAGGAATGTCAAAAATTGTTGAGAAATAGCCAAAAATGGTTTTATAGGGGTTAGACATGGGTACACATGAGTGAGAAATGGCCAAAAATGGTTCCAGACAGGTTAGCAGGGAGTAAAAATGGGTTAGCTAAGGACCAAGACGGCTGAAAGCGGGTAAGAAATAGGCAAAAATGAGTAAGGAAAGGGAAAACAATGGCTAAAAATGGGTTAGAAATGCGCAAAAAGGGGTTAGAAATGGCCAAAGCCTACTTAAACCGACTTAGAAGTGCGAAAACGTGGTTTCGAAATGGCTAAAACTGGCTTTGAAAGAGGCCAATGTGGCATAAAAAAGGTTAGAAACGGCCCAAAATTGCTCAAAAGGGGTTAGAGAGGTGCTAAGAAATGGGTTAGAATTGGCAAAAAGAGCATAAAACATTTTGGAAATGGGCAAAAATGGATTAGAAATGGGCAAAAAATGGATTAGAAATGGGCAAAAAAAGGATTAGAAGTGGGCAAAAATAGTTTAGAAATGGCCAAATATGGCGAAATACAGGTAAGGACTGGGCACAAAATAGTTCGAAAAGGAAGCAAATGGCTTGAAACGGGTTGAAAGTGGGCAAGAATATGAGAGAAATGGCAAAAAATGGCTTAAAGAGGGTTTCAGATTGGCAAAAAAGGGAGAGAAATGGCCAAGGTTGCTTAACAGTAGCCAGAAATGGCTTGAAATGGGTTAGAAACAGGCAAATTGTTTAGAAAAGAGCAAAAAAGGCTTAAAATGGGTTGAAATGGGCCAAAAATGCTTTAGAAATAGCTAAAAATGACTTAAAAGGAATTAGAAGTGGGAAAAAATGGAATAGAAATGGCCAAAATGGCCTAAAACTTTTCTGAAACTTCCAAGAGTGCGTAAGAAATGGGAAAAAAGAAGGCTTGAAAGTAGCTAGAAAAGGGCAAAAGCCGGTTAGAAATGGCCAAAAATGTCTTAAAACGAGTGTCAAATGGGCAAAAATGGGATAGAAATGGGAAAAAGTGTTTAGAAATTGCCAAGAATGGCTAAAAACGGGATAGAAAAGGGCAGAACCAGGTCAGAAATGGACAAAAATGGTTGAAAACAGGAAAGAAAGGGGTTAGCAAAGGAAAGAAATGGCTTAAAACGGGTTAGAAATTGACAGAAGTGGGTTAGGAAAGGAAAAATAGAGGCTTAAAATGACTTAGAAATGGCCAAAAATGTTTCCAGACAGGTTAGAAGTGGGTAAAAATGGGTTAGAAAAGGCCAAAAGCGGGCTAGAGATAGATGAAATTGCCAAAAAGTGGGTTCAATAGGGCAAAAAATGGGTTAGAAAACACCAAAAAATGCTTTGAACGGGCTAGAAATGGCCAAAAATGGGCTAGAAATCGACCAAAACGGCTCAAAACAGGTTAGAAATGGACAAAAACAGTTTGGAAAAGGCAAAACCACGGCGTAAAACGGGTTGAAACTTGGCAAAAATAGGATCGAAATGGGCAAGCATGGGATAGGAATGTCAAAAATTGTTGAGAAATAGCCAAAAATGGTTTTATAGGGGTTAGAAATGGGTACACATGAGTGAGAAATGGCCAAAAATGGTTCCAGACAGGTTAGCAGGGAGTAAAAATGGGTTAGCTAAGGCCCAAGACGGCTGAAAGCGGGTAAGAAATAGGCAAAAATGAGTAAGGAAAGGGAAAACAATGGCTAAAAATGGGTTAGAAATGCGCAAAAAGGGGTTAGAAATGGCCAAAGCCTACTTAAACCGACTTAGAAGTGCGAAAACGTGGTTTCGAAATGGCTAAAACTGGCTTTGAAAGAGGCCAATGTGGCATAAAAAAGGTTAGAAACGGCCCAAAATTGCTCAAAAGGGGTTAGAGAGGTGCTAAGAAATGGGTTAGAATTGGCAAAAAGAGCATAAAACATTTTGGAAATGGGCAAAAATGGATTAGAAATGGGCAAAAAATGGATTAGAAATGGGCAAAAAAAAGGATTAGAAGTGGGCAAAAATAGTTTAGAAATGGCCAAATATGGCGAAATACAGGTAAGGACTGGGCACAAAATAGTTCGAAAAGGAAGCAAATGGCTTGAAACGGGTTGAAAGTGGGCAAGAATATGAGGGAAACGGCAAAAAATGGCTTAAAGAGGGTTTCAGATTGGCAAAAAAGGGAGAGAAATGGCCAAGGTTGCTTAACAGTAGCCAGAAATGGCTTGAAATGGGTTAGAAACAGGCAAATTGTTTAGAAAAGAGCAAAAAAGGCTTAAAATGGGTTGAAATGGGCCAAAAATGCTTTAGAAATAGCTAAAAATGACTTAAAAGGAATTAGAAGGGGGAAAAAATGGAATAGAAATGGCCAAAATGGCCTAAAACTTTTCTGAAACTTCCAAGAGTGCGTAAGAAATGGGAAAAAGGAAGGCTTGAAAGTAGCTAGAAAAGGGCAAAAGCCGGTTAGAAATGGCAAAAAATGGCTTAAAATGAGCTTCAAATTGGCAAAAATGGGATAGAAATGGGAAAAAGTGTTTAGAAATTGCCAAGAATGGCTAAAATCGGGATAGAAAAGGGCAGAACCAGGTCAGAAAGGGACAAAAATGGTTGAAAACAGGAAAGAAAGTGGTTAGGAAAGGAAAAAAATGGCTTAAAACGGGTAAGAAATTGACAGAAGTTTGTTAGGAAAGGAAAAATAGAGGCTTAAAATGACTTAGAAATGGCCAAAAATGTTTCCAGACAGGTTAGAAGTGGGTAAAAATGGGTTAGAAAAGGCCAAAAGCGGGCTAGAGATAGATGAAATTGCCAAAAAGTGGGTTCAATAGGGCAAAAAATGGGTTAGAAAACACCAAAAAATGCTTTGAACGGGCTAGAAACGGCCAAAAATGGGCTAGAAATCGACCAAAACGGCTCAAAACAGGTTAGAAATGGACAAAAACAGTTCGGAAAAGGCAAAACCACGGCGTAAAACGGGTTGAAACTTGGCAAAAATAGGATCGAAATGGGCAAGCATGGGATAGGAATGTCAAAAATTGTTGAGAAATAGCCAAAAATGGTTTTATAGGGGTTAGAAATGGGTACACATGAGTGAGAAATGGCCAAAAATGGTTCCAGACAGGTTAGCAGGGAGTAAAAATGGGTTAGCTAAGGCCCAAGATGGCTGAAAGCGGGTAAGAAATAGGCAAAAATGAGTAAGGAAAGGGAAAACAATGGCTAAAAAGGGGTTAGAAATGCGCAAAAAGGGGTTAGAAATGGCCAAAGCCTACTTAAACCGACTTAGAAGTGCGAAAACGTGGTTTCGAAATGGCTAAAACTGGCTTTGAAAGAGGCCAATGTGGCATAAAAAAGGTTAGAAACGGCCCAAAATTGCTCAAAAGGGGTTAGAGAGGTGCTAAGAAATGGGTTAGAATTGGCAAAAAGAGCATAAAACATTTTGGAAATGGGCAAAAATGGATTAGAAATGGGCAAAAAATGGATTAGAAATGGGCAAAAAAAGGATTAGAAGTGGGCAAAAATAGTTTAGAAATGGCCAAATATGGCGAAATACAGGTAAGGAATTGGCACAAAATAGTTCGAAAAGGAAGCAAATGGCTTGAAACGGGTTGAAAGTGGGCAAGAATATGAGGGAAACGGCAAAAAATGGATTAAAGAGGGTTTCAGATTGGCAAAAAGGGGAGAGAAATGGCCAAGGTTGCTTAACAGTAGCCAGAAATGGCTTGAAATGGGTTAGAAACAGGCAAATTGTTTAGAAAAGAGCAAAAAAGGCTTAAAATGGGTTGAAATGGGCCAAAAATGCTTTAGAAATAGCTAAAAATGACTTAAAAGGAATTAGAAGTGGGAAAAAATGGAATAGAAATGGCCAAAATGGCCTAAAACTTTTCTGAAACTTCCAAGAGTGCGTAAGAAATGGGAAAAAAGAAGGCTTGAAAGTAGCTAGAAAAGGGCAAAAGCCGGTTAGAAATGGCCAAAAATGGCTTAAAACGAGTGTCAAATGGGCAAAAATGGGATAGAAATGGGAAAAAGTGTTTAGAAATTGCCAAGAATGGCTAAAAACGGGATAGAAAAGGGCAGAACCAGGTCAGAAATGGACAAAAATGGTTGAAAACAGGAAAGAAAGGGGTTAGCAAAGGAAAGAAATGGCTTAAAACGGGTTAGAAATTGACAGAAGTGGGTTAGGAAAGGAAAAATAGAGGCTTAAAATGACTTAGAAATGGCCAAAAATGTTTCCAGACAGGTTAGAAGTGGGTAAAAATGGGTTAGAAAAGGCCAAAAGCGGGCTAGAGATAGATGAAATTGCCAAAAAGTGGGTTCAATAGGGCAAAAAATGGGTTAGAAAACACCAAAAAATGCTTTGAACGGGCTAGAAATGGCCAAAAATGGGCTAGAAATCGACCAAAACGGCTCAAAACAGGTTAGAAATGGACAAAAACAGTTTGGAAAAGGCAAAACCACGGCGTAAAACGGGTTGAAACTTGGCAAAAATAGGATCGAAATGGGCAAGCATGGGATAGGAATGTCAAAAATTGTTGAGAAATAGCCAAAAATGGTTTTATAGGGGTTAGAAATGGGTACACATGAGTGAGAAATGGCCAAAAATGGTTCCAGACAGGTTAGCAGGGAGTAAAAATGGGTTAGCTAAGGCCCAAGACGGCTGAAAGCGGGTAAGAAATAGGCAAAAATGAGTAAGGAAAGGGAAAACAATGGCTAAAAATGGGTTAGAAATGCGCAAAAAGGGGTTAGAAATGGCCAAAGCCTACTTAAACCGACTTAGAAGTGCGAAAACGTGGTTTCGAAATGGCTAAAACTGGCTTTGAAAGAGGCCAATGTGGCATAAAAAAGGTTAGAAACGGCCCAAAATTGCTCAAAAGGGGTTAGAGAGGTGCTAAGAAATGGGTTAGAATTGGCAAAAAGAGCATAAAACATTTTGGAAATGGGCAAAAATGGATTAGAAATGGGCAAAAAATGGATTAGAAATGGGCAAAAAAAGGATTAGAAGTGGGCAAAAATAGTTTAGAAATGGCCAAATATGGCGAAATACAGGTAAGGACTGGGCACAAAATAGTTCGAAAAGGAAGCAAATGGCTTGAAACGGGTTGAAAGTGGGCAAGAATATGAGGGAAACGGCAAAAAATGGATTAAAGAGGGTTTCAGATTGGCAAAAAGGGGAGAGAAATGGCCAAGGTTGCTTAACAGTAGCCAGAAATGGCTTGAAATGGGTTAGAAACAGGCAACTTGTTTAGAAAAGAGCAAAAAAGGCTTAAAATGGGTTGAAATGGGCCAAAAATGCTTTAGAAATAGCTAAAAATGACTTAAAAGGAATTAGAAGTGGGAAAAAATGGAATAGAAATGGCCAAAATGGCCTAAAACTTTTCTGAAACTTCCAAGAGGGCGTAAGAAATGGGAAAAAAGAAGGCTTGAAAGTAGCTAGAAAAGGGCAAAAGCCGGTTAGAAATGGCCAAAAATGTCTTAAAACGAGTGTCAAATGGGCAAAAATGGGATAGAAATGGGAAAAAGTGTTTAGAAATTGCCAAGAATGGCTAAAAACAAGATAGAAAAGGGCAGAACCAGGTCAGAAAGGGACAAAAATGGTTGAAAACAGGAAAGAAAGGGGTTAGCAAAGGAAAGAAATGGCTTAAAACGGGTTAGAAATTGACAGAAGTGGGTTAGGAAAGGAAAAATAGAGGCTTAAAATGACTTAGAAATGGCCAAAAATGTTTCCAGACAGGTTAGAAGTGGGTAAAAATGGGTTAGAAAAGGCCAAAAGCGGGCTAGAGATAGATGAAATTGCCAAAAAGTGGGTTCAATAGGGCAAAAAATGGGTTAGAAAACACCAAAAAATGCTTTGAACGGGCTAGAAATGGCCAAAAATGGGCTAGAAATAGACCAAAACGGCTCAAAACAGGTTAGAAATGGACAAAAACAGTTTGGAAATGGCAAAACCACGGCGTAAAACGGGTTGAAACTTGGCAAAAATAGGATCGAAATGGGCAAGCATGGGATAGGAATGTCAAAAATTGTTGAGAAATAGCCAAAAATGGTTTTATAGGGGTTAGACATGGGTACACATGAGTGAGAAATGGCCAAAAATGGTTCCAGACAGGTTAGCAGGGAGTAAAAATGGGTTAGCTAAGGACCAAGACGGCTGAAAGCGGGTAAGAAATAGGCAAAAATGAGTAAGGAAAGGGAAAACAATGGCTAAAAATGGGTTAGAAATGCGCAAAAAGGGGTTAGAAATGGCCAAAGCCTACTTAAACCGACTTAGAAGTGCGAAAACGTGGTTTCGAAATGGCTAAAACTGGCTTTGAAAGAGGCCAATGTGGCATAAAAAAGGTTAGAAACGGCCCAAAATTGCTCAAAAGGGGTTAGAGAGGTGCTAAGAAATGGGTTAGAATTGGCAAAAAGAGCATAAAACATTTTGGAAATGGGCAAAAATGGATTAGAAATGGGCAAAAAATGGATTAGAAATGGGCAAAAAAAGGATTAGAAGTGGGCAAAAATAGTTTAGAAATGGCCAAATATGGCGAAATACAGGTAAGGACTGGGCACAAAATAGTTCGAAAAGGAAGCAAATGGCTTGAAACGGGTTGAAAGTGGGCAAGAATATGAGAGAAATGGCAAAAAATGGCTTAAAGAGGGTTTCAGATTGGCAAAAAAGGGAGAGAAATGGCCAAGGTTGCTTAACAGTAGCCAGAAATGGCTTGAAATGGGTTAGAAACAGGCAAATTGTTTAGAAAAGAGCAAAAAAGGCTTAAAATGGGTTGAAATGGGCCAAAAATGCTTTAGAAATAGCTAAAAATGACTTAAAAGGAATTAGAAGTGGGAAAAAATGGAATAGAAATGGCCAAAATGGCCTAAAACTTTTCTGAAACTTCCAAGAGTGCGTAAGAAATGGGAAAAAAGAAGGCTTGAAAGTAGCTAGAAAAGGGCAAAAGCCGGTTAGAAATGGCCAAAAATGTCTTAAAACGAGTGTCAAATGGGCAAAAATGGGATAGAAATGGGAAAAAGTGTTTAGAAATTGCCAAGAATGGCTAAAAACGGGATAGAAAAGGGCAGAACCAGGTCAGAAATGGACAAAAATGGTTGAAAACAGGAAAGAAAGGGGTTAGCAAAGGAAAGAAATGGCTTAAAACGGGTTAGAAATTGACAGAAGTGGGTTAGGAAAGGAAAAATAGAGGCTTAAAATGACTTAGAAATGGCCAAAAATGTTTCCAGACAGGTTAGAAGTGGGTAAAAATGGGTTAGAAAAGGCCAAAAGCGGGCTAGAGATAGATGAAATTGCCAAAAAGTGGGTTCAATAGGGCAAAAAATGGGTTAGAAAACACCAAAAAATGCTTTGAACGGGCTAGAAATGGCCAAAAATGGGCTAGAAATCGACCAAAACGGCTCAAAACAGGTTAGAAATGGACAAAAACAGTTTGGAAAAGGCAAAACCACGGCGTAAAACGGGTTGAAACTTGGCAAAAATAGGATCGAAATGGGCAAGCATGGGATAGGAATGTCAAAAATTGTTGAGAAATAGCCAAAAATGGTTTTATAGGGGTTAGAAATGGGTACACATGAGTGAGAAATGGCCAAAAATGGTTCCAGACAGGTTAGCAGGGAGTAAAAATGGGTTAGCTAAGGCCCAAGACGGCTGAAAGCGGGTAAGAAATAGGCAAAAATGAGTAAGGAAAGGGAAAACAATGGCTAAAAATGGGTTAGAAATGCGCAAAAAGGGGTTAGAAATGGCCAAAGCCTACTTAAACCGACTTAGAAGTGCGAAAACGTGGTTTCGAAATGGCTAAAACTGGCTTTGAAAGAGGCCAATGTGGCATAAAAAAGGTTACAAACGGCCCAAAATTGCTCAAAAGGGGTTAGAGAGGTGCTAAGAAATGGGTTAGAATTGGCAAAAAGAGCATAAAACATTTTGGAAATGGGCAAAAATGGATTAGAAATGGGCAAAAAATGGATTAGAAATGGGCAAAAAAAGGATTAGAAGTGGGCAAAAATAGTTTAGAAATGGCCAAATATGGCGAAATACAGGTAAGGACTGGGCACAAAATAGTTCGAAAAGGAAGCAAATGGCTTGAAACGGGTTGAAAGTGGGCAAGAATATGAGGGAAACGGCAAAAAATGGCTTAAAGAGGGTTTCAGATTGGCAAAAAAGGGAGAGAAATGGCCAAGGTTGCTTAACAGTAGCCAGAAATGGCTTGAAATGGGTTAGAAACAGGCAAATTGTTTAGAAAAGAGCAAAAAAGGCTTAAAATGGGTTGAAATGGGCCAAAAATGCTTTAGAAATAGCTAAAAATGACTTAAAAGGAATTAGAAGTGGGAAAAAATGGAATAGAAATGGCCAAAATGGCCTAAAACTTTTCTGAAACTTCCAAGAGTGCGTAAGAAATGGGAAAAAGGAAGGCTTGAAAGTAGCTAGAAAAGGGCAAAAGCCGGTTAGAAATGGCAAAAAATGGCTTAAAATGAGCTTCAAATTGGCAAAAATGGGATAGAAATGGGAAAAAGTGTTTAGAAATTGCCAAGAATGGCTAAAAACGGGATAGAAAAGGGCAGAACCAGGTCAGAAAGGGACAAAAATGGTTGAAAACAGGAAAGAAAGTGGTTAGGAAAGGAAAAAAATGGCTTAAAACGGGTAAGAAATTGACAGAAGTTTGTTAGGAAAGGAAAAATAGAGGCTTAAAATGACTTAGAAATGGCCAAAAATGTTTCCAGACAGGTTAGAAGTGGGTAAAAATGGGTTAGAAAAGGCCAAAAGCGGGCTAGAGATAGATGAAATTGCCAAAAAGTGGGTTCAATAGGGCAAAAAATGGGTTAGAAAACACCAAAAAATGCTTTGAACGGGCTAGAAACGGCCAAAAATGGGCTAGAAATCGACCAAAACGGCTCAAAACAGGTTAGAAATGGACAAAAACAGTTCGGAAAAGGCAAAACCACGGCGTAAAAACGGGTTGAAACTTGGCAAAAATAGGATCGAAATGGGCAAGCATGGGATAGGAATGTCAAAAATTGTTGAGAAATAGCCAAAAATGGTTTTATAGGGGTTAGAAATGGGTACACATGAGTGAGAAATGGCCAAAAATGGTTCCAGACAGGTTAGCAGGGAGTAAAAATGGGTTAGCTAAGGCCCAAGATGGCTGAAAGCGGGTAAGAAATAGGCAAAAATGAGTAAGGAAAGGGAAAACAATGGCTAAAAAGGGGTTAGAAATGCGCAAAAAGGGGTTAGAAATGGCCAAAGCCTACTTAAACCGACTTAGAAGTGCGAAAACGTGGTTTCGAAATGGCTAAAACTGGCTTTGAAAGAGGCCAATGTGGCATAAAAAAGGTTAGAAACGGCCCAAAATTGCTCAAAAGGGGTTAGAGAGGTGCTAAGAAATGGGTTAGAATTGGCAAAAAGAGCATAAAACATTTTGGAAATGGGCAAAAATGGATTAGAAATGGGCAAAAAATGGATTAGAAATGGGCAAAAAAAGGATTAGAAGTGGGCAAAAATAGTTTAGAAATGGCCAAATATGGCGAAATACAGGTAAGGAATTGGCACAAAATAGTTCGAAAAGGAAGCAAATGGCTTGAAACGGGTTGAAAGTGGGCAAGAATATGAGGGAAACGGCAAAAAATGGATTAAAGAGGGTTTCAGATTGGCAAAAAGGGGAGAGAAATGGCCAAGGTTGCTTAACAGTAGCCAGAAATGGCTTGAAATGGGTTAGAAACAGGCAAATTGTTTAGAAAAGAGCAAAAAAGGCTTAAAATGGGTTGAAATGGGCCAAAAATGCTTTAGAAATAGCTAAAAATGACTTAAAAGGAATTAGAAGTGGGAAAAAATGGAATAGAAATGGCCAAAATGGCCTAAAACTTTTCTGAAACTTCCAAGAGTGCGTAAGAAATGGGAAAAAAGAAGGCTTGAAAGTAGCTAGAAAAGGGCAAAAGCCGGTTAGAAATGGCAAAAAATGGCTTAAAATGAGCTTCAAATTGGCAAAAATGGGGTGGAAATGGGAAAAAGTGTTTAGAAATTGCCAAGAATGGCTAAAAACGGGATAGAAAAGGGCAGAACCAGGTCAGAAAGGGACAAAAATGGTTGAAAACAGGAAAGAAAGTGGTTAGGAAAGGAAAGAAATGGCTTAAAACGGGTAAGAAATTGACAGAAGTGGGTTAGGAAAGGAAAAATAGAGGCTTAAAATGA
The DNA here is from genome assembly GCF_037157495.1 of Lathamus discolor. Taxonomy (NCBI): domain Eukaryota; kingdom Metazoa; phylum Chordata; class Aves; order Psittaciformes; family Psittacidae; genus Lathamus; species Lathamus discolor. Next base: position 177,462 of record NW_027069138.1, read on the forward strand.
CTTAGAAATGGCCAAAAATGTTTCCAGACAGGTTAGAAGTGGGTAAAAATGGGTTAGAAAAGGCCAAAAGCGGGCTAGAGATAGATGAAATTGGCAAAAAGTGGGTTCAATAGGACAAAAAATGGGTTAGAAAACACCAAAAAATGCTTTGAACGGGCTAGAAACGGCCAAAAATGGGCTAGAAATCGACCAAAACGGCTCAAAACAGGTTAGAAATGGACAAAAACAGTTCGGAAAAGGCAAAACCACGGCGTAAAACGGGTTGAAACTTGGCAAAAATAGGATCGAAATGGGCAAGCATGGGATAGGAATGTCAAAAATTGTTGAGAAATAGCCAAAAATGGTTTTATAGGGGTTAGAAATGGGTACACATGAGTGAGAAATGGCCAAAAATGGTTCCAGACAGGTTAGCAGGGAGTAAAAATGGGTTAGCTAAGGCCCAAGACGGCTGAAAGCGGGTAAGAAATAGGCAAAAATGAGTAAGGAAAGGGAAAACAATGGCTAAAAATGGGTTAGAAATGCGCAAAAAGGGGTTAGAAATGGCCAAAGCCTACTTAAACCGACTTAGAAGTGCGAAAACGTGGTTTCGAAATGGCTAAAACTGGCTTTGAAAGAGGCCAATGTGGCATAAAAAAGGTTAGAAACGGCCCAAAATTGCTCAAAAGGGGTTAGAGAGGTGCTAAGAAATGGGTTAGAATTGGCAAAAAGAGCATAAAACATTTTGGAAATGGGCAAAAATGGATTAGAAATGGGCAAAAAAATGGATTAGAAATGGGCAAAAAAAGGATTAGGAGTGGGCAAAAATAGTTTAGAAATGGCCAAATATGGTGAAATACAGGTAAGGAATGGGCACAAAATAGTTTGAAAAGGAAGCAAATGGCTTGAAACGGGTTGAAAGTGGGCAAGAATATGAGGGAAACGGCAAAAAATGGATTAAAGAGGGTTTCAGATTGGCAAAAAGGGGAGAGAAATGGCCAAGGTTGCTTAACAGTAGCCAGAAATGGCTTGAAATGGGTTAGAAACAGGCAAATTGTTTAGAAAAGAGCAAAAAAGGCTTAAAATGGGTTGAAATGGGCCAAAAATGCTTTAGAAATAGCTAAAAATGACTTAAAAGGAATTAGAAGTGGGAAAAAATGGAATAGAAATGGCCAAAATGGCCTAAAACTTTTCTGAAACTTCCAAGAGTGCGTAAGAAATGGGAAAAAAGAAGGCTTGAAAGTAGCTAGAAAAGGGCAAAAGCCGGTTAGAAATGGCCAAAAATGGCTTAAAACGAGTGTCAAATGGGCAAAAATGGGATAGAAATGGGAAAAAGTGTTTAGAAATTGCCAAGAATGGCTAAAAACGGGATAGAAAAGGGAAGAACCAGGTCAGAAAGGGACAAAAATGGTTGAAAACAGGAAAGAAAGGGGTTAGCAAAGGAAAGAAATGGCTTAAAACGGGTTAGAAATTGACAGAAGTGGGTTAGGAAAGGAAAAATAGAGGCTTAAAATGACTTAGAAATGGCCAAAAATGTTTCCAGACAGGTTAGAAGTGGGTAAAAATGGGTTAGAAAAGGCCAAAAGCGGGCTAGAGATAGATGAAATTGCCAAAAAGTGGGTTCAATAGGGAAAAAAATGGTTAGAAAACACCAAAAAATGCTTTGAACGGGCTAGAAATGGCCAAAAATGGGCTAGAAATAGACCAAAACGGCTCAAAACAGGTTAGAAATGGACAAAAACAGTTTGGAAAAGGCAAAACCACGGCGTAAAACGGGTTGAAACTTGGCAAAAATAGGATCGAAATGGGCAAGCATGGGATAGGAATGTCAAAAATTGTTGAGAAATAGCCAAAAATGGTTTTATAGGGGTTAGAAATGGGTACACATGAGTGAGAAATGGCCAAAAATGGTTCCAGACAGGTTAGCAGGGAGTAAAAATGGGTTAGCTAAGGCCCAAGACGGCTGAAAGCGGGTAAGAAATAGGCAAAAATGAGTAAGGAAAGGGAAAACAATGGCTAAAAATGGGTTAGAAATGCGCAAAAAGGGGTTAGAAATGGCCAAAGCCTACTTAAACCGACTTAGAAGTGCGAAAACGTGGTTTCGAAATGGCTAAAACTGGCTTTGAAAGAGGCCAATGTGGCATAAAAAAGGTTACAAACGGCCCAAAATTGCTCAAAAGGGGTTAGAGAGGTGCTAAGAAATGGGTTAGAATTGGCAAAAAGAGCATAAAACATTTTGGAAATGGGCAAAAATGGATTAGAAATGGGCAAAAAATGGATTAGAAATGGGCAAAAAAAGGATTAGAAGTGGGCAAAAATAGTTTAGAAATGGCCAAATATGGCGAAATACAGGTAAGGACTGGGCACAAAATAGTTCGAAAAGGAAGCAAATGGCTTGAAACGGGTTGAAAGTGGGCAAGAATATGAGGGAAACGGCAAAAAATGGCTTAAAGAGGGTTTCAGATTGGCAAAAAAGGGAGAGAAATGGCCAAGGTTGCTTAACAGTAGCCAGAAATGGCTTGAAATGGGTTAGAAACAGGCAAATTGTTTAGAAAAGAGCAAAAAAGGCTTAAAATGGGTTGAAATGGGCCAAAAATGCTTTAGAAATAGCTAAAAATGACTTAAAAGGAATTAGAAGTGGGAAAAAATGGAATAGAAATGGCCAAAATGGCCTAAAACTTTTCTGAAACTTCCAAGAGTGCGTAAGAAATGGGAAAAAGGAAGGCTTGAAAGTAGCTAGAAAAGGGCAAAAGCCGGTTAGAAATGGCAAAAAATGGCTTAAAATGAGCTTCAAATTGGCAAAAATGGGATAGAAATGGGAAAAAGTGTTTAGAAATTGCCAAGAATGGCTAAAAACGGGATAGAAAAGGGCAGAACCAGGTCAGAAAGGGACAAAAATGGTTGAAAACAGGAAAGAAAGTGGTTAGGAAAGGAAAAAAATGGCTTAAAACGGGTAAGAAATTGACAGAAGTTTGTTAGGAAAGGAAAAATAGAGGCTTAAAATGACTTAGAAATGGCCAAAAATGTTTCCAGACAGGTTAGAAGTGGGTAAAAATGGGTTAGAAAAGGCCAAAAGCGGGCTAGAGATAGATGAAATTGCCAAAAAGTGGGTTCAATAGGGCAAAAAATGGGTTAGAAAACACCAAAAAATGCTTTGAACGGGCTAGAAACGGCCAAAAATGGGCTAGAAATCGACCAAAACGGCTCAAAACAGGTTAGAAATGGACAAAAACAGTTCGGAAAAGGCAAAACCACGGCGTAAAACGGGTTGAAACTTGGCAAAAATAGGATCGAAATGGGCAAGCATGGGATAGGAATGTCAAAAATTGTTGAGAAATAGCCAAAAATGGTTTTATAGGGGTTAGAAATGGGTACACATGAGTGAGAAATGGCCAAAAATGGTTCCAGACAGGTTAGCAGGGAGTAAAAATGGGTTAGCTAAGGCCCAAGATGGCTGAAAGCGGGTAAGAAATAGGCAAAAATGAGTAAGGAAAGGGAAAACAATGGCTAAAAAGGGGTTAGAAATGCGCAAAAAGGGGTTAGAAATGGCCAAAGCCTACTTAAACCGACTTAGAAGTGCGAAAACGTGGTTTCGAAATGGCTAAAACTGGCTTTGAAAGAGGCCAATGTGGCATAAAAAAGGTTAGAAACGGCCCAAAATTGCTCAAAAGGGGTTAGAGAGGTGCTAAGAAATGGGTTAGAATTGGCAAAAAGAGCATAAAACATTTTGGAAATGGGCAAAAATGGATTAGAAATGGGCAAAAAATGGATTAGAAATGGGCAAAAAAAGGATTAGAAGTGGGCAAAAATAGTTTAGAAATGGCCAAATATGGCGAAATACAGGTAAGGAATTGGCACAAAATAGTTCGAAAAGGAAGCAAATGGCTTGAAACGGGTTGAAAGTGGGCAAGAATATGAGGGAAACGGCAAAAAATGGATTAAAGAGGGTTTCAGATTGGCAAAAAGGGGAGAGAAATGGCCAAGGTTGCTTAACAGTAGCCAGAAATGGCTTGAAATGGGTTAGAAACAGGCAAATTGTTTAGAAAAGAGCAAAAAAGGCTTAAAATGGGTTGAAATGGGCCAAAAATGCTTTAGAAATAGCTAAAAATGACTTAAAAGGAATTAGAAGTGGGAAAAAATGGAATAGAAATGGCCAAAATGGCCTAAAACTTTTCTGAAACTTCCAAGAGTGCGTAAGAAATGGGAAAAAAGAAGGCTTGAAAGTAGCTAGAAAAGGGCAAAAGCCGGTTAGAAATGGCAAAAAATGGCTTAAAATGAGCTTCAAATTGGCAAAAATGGGGTGGAAATGGGAAAAAGTGTTTAGAAATTGCCAAGAATGGCTAAAAACGGGATAGAAAAGGGCAGAACCAGGTCAGAAAGGGACAAAAATGGTTGAAAACAGGAAAGAAAGTGGTTAGGAAAGGAAAGAAATGGCTTAAAACGGGTAAGAAATTGACAGAAGTGGGTTAGGAAAGGAAAAATAGAGGCTTAAAATGACTTAGAAATGGCCAAAAATGTTTCCAGACAGGTTAGAAGTGGGTAAAAATGGGTTAGAAAAGGCCAAAAGCGGGCTAGAGATAGATGAAATTGGCAAAAAGTGGGTTCAATAGGACAAAAAATGGGTTAGAAAACACCAAAAAATGCTTGAACGGGCTAGAAACGGCCAAAAATGGGCTAGAAATCGACCAAACGGCTCAAAACAGGTTAGAAATGGACAAAAACAGTTCGGAAAAGGCAAAACCACGGCGTAAAACGGGTTGAAACTTGGCAAAATAGGATCGAAATGGGCAAGCATGGGATAGGAATGTCAAAAATTGTTGAGAAATAGCCAAAAATGGTTTTATAGGGGTTAGAAATGGGTACACATGAGTGAGAAATGGCCAAAAATGGTTCCAGACAGGTTAGCAGGGAGTAAAAATGGGTTAGCTAAGGCCCAAGACGGCTGAAAGCGGGTAAGAAATAGGCAAAAATGAGTAAGGAAAGGGAAAAACAATGGCTAAAAATGGGTTAGAAATGCGCAAAAAGGGGTTAGAAATGGCCAAAGCCTACTTAAACCGACTTAGAAGTGCGAAAACGTGGTTTCGAAATGGCTAAAACTGGCTTTGAAAGAGGCCAATGTGGCATAAAAAAGGTTAGAAACGGCCCAAAATTGCTCAAAAGGGGTTAGAGAGGTGCTAAGAAATGGGTTAGAATTGGCAAAAAGAGCATAAAACATTTTGGAAATGGGCAAAAATGGATTAGAAATGGGCAAAAAATGGATTAGAAATGGGCAAAAAAAGGATTAGGAGTGGGCAAAAATAGTTTAGAAATGGCCAAATATGGTGAAATACAGGTAAGGAATGGGCACAAAATAGTTTGAAAAGGAAGCAAATGGCTTGAAACGGGTTGAAAGTGGGCAAGAATATGAGGGGAAACGGCAAAAAATGGATTAAAGAGGGTTTCAGATTGGCAAAAAGGGGAGAGAAATGGCCAAGGTTGCTTAACAGTAGCCAGAAATGGCTTGAAATGGGTTAGAAACAGGCAAATTGTTTAGAAAAGAGCAAAAAAGGCTTAAAATGGGTTGAAATGGGCCAAAAATGCTTTAGAAATAGCTAAAAATGACTTAAAAGGAATTAGAAGTGGGAAAAAATGGAATAGAAATGGCCAAAATGGCCTAAAACTTTTCTGAAACTTCCAAGAGTGCGTAAGAAATGGGAAAAAAGAAGGCTTGAAAGTAGCTAGAAAAGGGCAAAAGCCGGTTAGAAATGGCCAAAAATGGCTTAAAACGAGTGTCAAATGGGCAAAAATGGGATAGAAATGGGAAAAAGTGTTTAGAAATTGCCAAGAATGGCTAAAAACGGGATAGAAAAGGGAAGAACCAGGTCAGAAAGGGACAAAAATGGTTGAAAACAGGAAAGAAAGGGGTTAGCAAAGGAAAGAAATGGCTTAAAACGGGTTAGAAATTGACAGAAGTGGGTTAGGAAAGGAAAAATAGAGGCTTAAAATGACTTAGAAATGGCCAAAAATGTTTCCAGACAGGTTAGAAGTGGGTAAAAATGGGTTAGAAAAGGCCAAAAGCGGGCTAGAGATAGATGAAATTGCCAAAAAGTGGGTTCAATAGGGAAAAAAATGGTTAGAAAACACCAAAAAAATGCTTTGAACGGGCTAGAAATGGCCAAAAAATGGGCTAGAAATAGACCAAAACGGCTCAAAACAGGTTAGAAATGGACAAAAACAGTTTGGAAATGGCAAAACCACGGCGTAAAACGGGTTGAAACTTGGCAAAAATAGGATCGAAATGGGCAAGCATGGGATAGGAATGTCAAAAATTGTTGAGAAATAGCCAAAAATGGTTTTATAGGGGTTAGAAATGGGTACACATGAGTGAGAAATGGCCAAAAATGGTTCCAGACAGGTTAGCAGGGAGTAAAAATGGGTTAGCTAAGGCCCAAGACGGCTGAAAGCGGGTGAGAAATAGGCAAAAATGAGTAAGGAAAGGGAAAACAATGGCTAAAAATGGGTTAGAAATGCGCAAAAAGGGGTTAGAAATGGCCAAAGCCTACTTAAACCGACTTAGAAGTGCGAAAACGTGGTTTCGAAATGGCTAAAAGTGGCTTTGAAAGAGGCCAATGTGGCATAAAAAAGGTTAGAAACGGCCCAAAATTGCTCAAAAGGGGTTAGAGAGGTGCTAAGAAATGGGTTAGAATTGGCAAAAAGAGCATAAAACATTTTGGAAATGGGCAAAAATGGATTAGAAATGGGCAAAAAATGGATTAGAAATGGGCAAAAAAAGGATTAGAAGTGGGCAAAAATAGTTTAGAAATGGCCAAATATGGCGAAATACAGGTAAGGACTGGGCACAAAATAGTTCGAAAAGGAAGCAAATGGCTTGAAACGGGTTGAAAGTGGGCAAGAATATGAGGGAAACGGCAAAAAATGGCTTAAAGAGGGTTTCAGATTGGCAAAAAAGGGAGAGAAATGGCCAAGGTTGCTTAACAGTAGCCAGAAATGGCTTGAAATGGGTTAGAAACAGGCAAATTGTTTAGAAAAGAGCAAAAAAGGCTTAAAATGGGTTGAAATGGGCCAAAAATGCTTTAGAAATAGCTAAAAATGACTTAAAAGGAATTAGAAGGGGGAAAAAATGGAATAGAAATGGCCAAAATGGCCTAAAACTTTTCTGAAACTTCCAAGAGTGCGTAAGAAATGGGAAAAAAGATGGCTTGAAAGTAGCTAGAAAAGGGCAAAAGCCGGTTAGAAATGGCCAAAAATGGCTTAAAACGAGTGTCAAATGGGCAAAAATGGGGTGGAAATGGGAAAAAGTGTTTAGAAATTGCCAAGAATGGCTAAAAACGGGATAGAAAAGGGCAGAACCAGGTCAGAAAGGGACAAAAATGGTTGAAAACAGGAAAGAAAGGGGTGAGCAAAGGAAAGAAATGGCTTAAAACGGGTTAGAAATTGACAGAAGTGGGTTAGGAAAGGAAAAATAGAGGCTTAAAATGACTTAGAAATGGCCAAAAATGTTTCCAGACAGGTTAGAAGTGGGTAAAAATGGGTTAGAAAAGGCCAAAAGCGGGCTAGAGATAGATGAAATTGCCAAAAAGTGGGTTCAATAGGGCAAAAAATGGGTTAGAAAACACCAAAAAATGCTTTGAACGGGCTAGAAATGGCCAAAAATGGGCTAGAAATCGACCAAAACGGCTCAAAACAGGTTAGAAATGGACAAAAACAGTTTGGAAAAGGCAAAACCACGGCGTAAAACGGGTTGAAACTTGGCAAAAATAGGATCGAAATGGGGCAAGCATGGGATAGGAATGTCAAAAATTGTTGAGAAATAGCCAAAAATGGTTTTATAGGGGTTAGAAATGGGTACACATGAGTGAGAAATGGCCAAAAATGGTTCCAGACAGGTTAGCAGGGAGTAAAAATGGGTTAGCTAAGGCCCAAGACGGCTGAAAGCGGGTAAGAAATAGGCAAAAATGAGTAAGGAAAGGGAAAACAATGGCTAAAAATGGGTTAGAAATGCGCAAAAAGGGGTTAGAAATGGCCAAAGCCTACTTAAACCGACTTAGAAGTGCGAAAACGTGGTTTCGAAATGGCTAAAACTGGCTTTGAAAGAGGCCAATGTGGCATAAAAAAGGTTACAAACGGCCCAAAATTGCTCAAAAGGGGTTAGAGAGGTGCTAAGAAATGGGTTAGAATTGGCAAAAAGAGCATAAAACATTTTGGAAATGGGCAAAAATGGATTAGAAATGGGCAAAAAATGGATTAGAAATGGGCAAAAAAAGGATTAGAAGTGGGCAAAAATAGTTTAGAAATGGCCAAATATGGCGAAATACAGGTAAGGACTGGGCACAAAATAGTTCGAAAAGGAAGCAAATGGCTTGAAACGGGTTGAAAGTGGGCAAGAATATGAGGGAAACGGCAAAAAATGGCTTAAAGAGGGTTTCAGATTGGCAAAAAAGGGAGAGAAATGGCCAAGGTTGCTTAACAGTAGCCAGAAATGGCTTGAAATGGGTTAGAAACAGGCAAATTGTTTAGAAAAGAGCAAAAAAGGCTTAAAATGGGTTGAAATGGGCCAAAAATGCTTTAGAAATAGCTAAAAATGACTTAAAAGGAATTAGAAGGGGGAAAAAATGGAATAGAAATGGCCAAAATGGCCTAAAACTTTTCTGAAACTTCCAAGAGTGCGTAAGAAATGGGAAAAAAGAAGGCTTGAAAGTAGCTAGAAAAGGGCAAAAGCCGGTTAGAAATGGCCAAAAATGGCTTAAAACGAGTGTCAAATGGGCAAAAATGGGATAGAAATGGGAAAAAGTGTTTAGAAATTGCCAAGAATGGCTAAAAACGGGATAGAAAAGGGCAGAACCAGGTCAGAAAGGGACAAAAATGGTTGAAAACAGGAAAGAAAGTGGTTAGGAAAGGAAAGAAATGGCTTAAAACGGGTAAGAAATTGACAGAAGTGGGTTAGGAAAGGAAAAATAGAGGCTTAAAATGACTTAGAAATGGCCAAAAATGTTTCCAGACAGGTTAGAAGTGGGTAAAAATGGGTTAGAAAAGGCCAAAAGCGGGCTAGAGATAGATGAAATTGGCAAAAAAGTGGGTTCAATAGGACAAAAAATGGGTTAGAAAACACCAAAAAATGCTTTGAACGGGCTAGAAATGGCCAAAAATGGGCTAGAAATCGACCAAAACGGCTCAAAACAGGTTAGAAATGGACAAAAACAGTTCGGAAAAGGCAAAACCACGGCGTAAAACGGGTTGAAACTTGGCAAAAATAGGATCGAAATGGGCAAGCATGGGATAGGAATGTCAAAAATTGTTGAGAAATAGCCAAAAATGGTTTTATAGGGGTTAGAAATGGGTACACATGAGTGAGAAATGGCCAAAAATGGTTCCAGACAGGTTAGCAGGGAGTAAAAATGGGTTAGCTAAGGCCCAAGATGGCTGAAAGCGGGTAAGAAATAGGCAAAAATGAGTAAGGAAAGGGAAAACAATGGCTAAAAATGGGTTAGAAATGCGCAAAAAGGGTTAGAAATGGCCAAAGCCTACTTAAACCGACTTAGAAGTGCGAAAACGTGGTTTCGAAATGGCTAAAACTGGCTTTGAAAGAGGCCAATGTGGCATAAAAAAGGTTAGAAACGGCCCAAAATTGCTCAAAAGGGGTTAGAGAGGTGCTAAGAAATGGGTTAGAATTGGCAAAAAGAGCATAAAACATTTTGGAAATGGGCAAAAATGGATTAGAAATGGGCAAAAAATGGATTAGAAATGGGCAAAAAAAGGATTAGGAGTGGGCAAAAATAGTTTAGAAATGGCCAAATATGGTGAAATACAGGTAAGGAATGGGCACAAAATAGTTTGAAAAGGAAGCAAATGGCTTGAAACGGGTTGAAAGTGGGCAAGAATATGAGGGAAACGGCAAAAAATGGATTAAAGAGGGTTTCAGATTGGCAAAAAGGGGAGAGAAATGGCCAAGGTTGCTTAACAGTAGCCAGAAATGGCTTGAAATGGGTTAGAAACAGGCAAATTGTTTAGAAAAGAGCAAAAAAGGCTTAAAATGGGTTGAAATGGGCCAAAAATGCTTTAGAAATAGCTAAAAATGACTTAAAAGGAATTAGAAGTGGGAAAAAATGGAATAGAAATGGCCAAAATGGCCTAAAACTTTTCTGAAACTTCCAAGAGTGCGTAAGAAATGGGAAAAAAGGCTTGAAAGTAGCTAGAAAAGGGCAAAAGCCGGTTAGAAATGGCCAAAAATGGCTTAAAACGAGTGTCAAATGGGCAAAAATGGGATAGAAATGGGAAAAAGTGTTTAGAAATTGCCAAGAATGGCTAAAAACGGGATAGAAAAGGGCAGAACCAGGTCAGAAAGGGACAAAAATGGTTGAAAACAGGAAAGAAAGGGGTTAGCAAAGGAAAGAAATGGCTTAAAACGGGTTAGAAATTGACAGAAGTGGGTTAGGAAAGGAAAAATAGAGGCTTAAAATGACTTAGAAATGGCCAAAAATGTTTCCAGACAGGTTAGAAGTGGGTAAAAATGGGTTAGAAAAGGCCAAAAGCGGGCTAGAGATAGATGAAATTGCCAAAAAGTGGGTTCAATAGGGCAAAAAATGGGTTAGAAAACACCAAAAAATGCTTTGAACGGGCTAGAAATGGCCAAAAATGGGCTAGAAATAGACCAAAACGGCTCAAAACAGGTTAGAAATGGACAAAAACAGTTTGGAAATGGCAAAACCACGGCGTAAAACGGGTTGAAACTTGGCAAAAATAGGATCGAAATGGGCAAGCATGGGATAGGAATGTCAAAAATTGTTGAGAAATAGCCAAAAATGGTTTTATAGGGGTTAGAAATGGGTACACATGAGTGAGAAATGGCCAAAAATGGTTCCAGACAGGTTAGCAGGGAGTAAAAATGGGTTAGCTAAGGCCCAAGACGGCTGAAAACGGGTAAGAAATAGGCAAAAATGAGTAAGGAAAGGGAAAACAATGGCTAAAAATGGGTTAGAAATGCGCAAAAAGGGGTTAGAAATGGCCAAAGCCTACTTAAACCGACTTAGAAGTGCGAAAACGTGGTTTCGAAATGGCTAAAACTGGCTTTGAAAGAGGCCAATGTGGCATAAAAAAGGTTAGAAACGGCCCAAAATTGCTCAAAAGGGGTTAGAGAGGTGCTAAGAAATGGGTTAGAATTGGCAAAAAGAGCATAAAACATTTTGGAAATGGGCAAAAATGGATTAGAAATGGGCAAAAAATGGATTAGAAATGGGCAAAAAAAAGGATTAGAAGTGGGCAAAAATAGTTTAGAAATGGCCAAATATGGCGAAATACAGGTAAGGACTGGGCACAAAATAGTTCGAAAAGGAAGCAAATGGCTTGAAACGGGTTGAAAGTGGGCAAGAATATGAGAGAAATGGCAAAAAATGGCTTAAAGAGGGTTTCAGATTGGCAAAAAAGGGAGAGAAATGGCCAAGGTTGCTTAACAGTAGCCAGAAATGGCTTGAAATGGGTTAGAAACAGGCAAATTGTTTAGAAAAGAGCAAAAAAGGCTTAAAATGGGTTGAAATGGGCCAAAAATGCTTTAGAAATAGCTAAAAATGACTTAAAAGGAATTAGAAGTGGGAAAAAATGGAATAGAAATGGCCAAAATGGCCTAAAACTTTTCTGAAACTTCCAAGAGGGCGTAAGAAATGGGAAAAAAGAAGGCTTGAAAGTAGCTAGAAAAGGGCAAAAGCCGGTTAGAAATGGCCAAAAATGGCTTAAAACGAGTGTCAAATGGGCAAAAATGGGATAGAAATGGGAAAAAGTGTTTAGAAATTGCCAAGAATGGCTAAAAACGGGATAGAAAAGGGCAGAACCAGGTCAGAAAGGGACAAAAATGGTTGAAAACAGGAAAGAAAGGGGTTAGCAAAGGAAAGAAATGGCTTAAAACGGGTTAGAAATTGACAGAAGTGGGTTAGGAAAGGAAAAATAGAGGCTTAAAATGACTTAGAAATGGCCAAAAATGTTTCCAGACAGGTTAGAAGTGGGTAAAAATGGGTTAGAAAAGGCCAAAAGCGGGCTAGAGATAGATGAAATTGCCAAAAAGTGGGTTCAATAGGGCAAAAAATGGGTTAGAAAACACCAAAAAATGCTTTGAACGGGCTAGAAATGGCCAAAAATGGGCTAGAAATCGACCAAAACGGCTCAAAACAGGTTAGAAATGGAAAAAAAACAGTTTGGAAAAGGCAAAACCACGGCGTAAAACGGGTTGAAACTTGGCAAAAATAGGATCGAAATGGGCAAGCATGGGATAGGAATGTCAAAAATTGTTGAGAAATAGCCAAAAATGGTTTTATAGGGGTTAGAAATGGGTACACATGAGTGAGAAATGGCCAAAAATGGTTCCAGACAGGTTAGCAGGGAGTAAAAATGGGTTAGCTAAGGCCCAAGACGGCTGAAAGCGGGTAAGAAATAGGCAAAAATGAGTAAGGAAAGGGAAAACAATGGCTAAAAATGGGTTAGAAATGCGCAAAAAGGGGTTAGAAATGGCCAAAGCCTACTTAAACCGACTTAGAAGTGCGAAAACGTGGTTTCGAAATGGCTAAAACTGGCTTTGAAAGAGGCCAATGTGGCATAAAAAAGGTTACAAACGGCCCAAAATTGCTCAAAAGGGGTTAGAGAGGTGCTAAGAAATGGGTTAGAATTGGCAAAAAGAGCATAAAACATTTTGGAAATGGGCAAAAATGGATTAGAAATGGGCAAAAAATGGATTAGAAATGGGCAAAAAAAGGATTAGAAGTGGGCAAAAATAGTTTAGAAATGGCCAAATATGGCGAAATACAGGTAAGGACTGGGCACAAAATAGTTCGAAAAGGAAGCAAATGGCTTGAAACGGGTTGAAAGTGGGCAAGAATATGAGGGAAACGGCAAAAAATGGCTTAAAGAGGGTTTCAGATTGGCAAAAAAGGGAGAGAAATGGCCAAGGTTGCTTAACAGTAGCCAGAAATGGCTTGAAATGGGTTAGAAACAGGCAAATTGTTTAGAAAAGAGCAAAAAAGGCTTAAAATGGGTTGAAATGGGCCAAAAATGCTTTAGAAATAGCTAAAAATGACTTAAAAGGAATTAGAAGTGGGAAAAAATGGAATAGAAATGGCCAAAATGGCCTAAAACTTTTCTGAAACTTCCAAGAGTGCGTAAGAAATGGGAAAAAAGAAGGCTTGAAAGTAGCTAGAAAAGGGCAAAAGCCGGTTAGAAATGGCCAAAAATGGCTTAAAACGAGCGTCAAATGGGCAAAAATGGGATAGAAATGGGAAAAAGTGTTTAGAAATTGCCAAGAATGGCTAAAAACGGGATAGAAAAGGGCAGAACCAGGTCAGAAAGGGACAAAAATGGTTGAAAACAGGAAAGAAAGGGGTGAGCAAAGGAAAGAAATGGCTTAAAACGGGTTAGAAATTGACAGAAGTGGGTTAGGAAAGGAAAAATAGAGGCTTAAAATGACTTAGAAATGGCCAAAAATGTTTCCAGACAGGTTAGAAGTGGGTAAAAATGGGTTAGAAAAGGCCAAAAGCGGGCTAGAGATAGATGAAATTGGCAAAAAGTGGGTTCAATAGGACAAAAAATGGGATAGAAAACACCAAAAAATGCTTTGAACGGGCTAGAAACGGCCAAAAATGGGCTACAAATCGACCAAAACGGCTCAAAACAGGTTAGAAATGGACAAAAACAGTTCGGAAAAGGCAAAACCACGGCGTTAAAACGGGTTGAAACTTGGCAAAAATAGGATCGAAATGGGCAAGCATGGGATAGGAATGTCAAAAATTGTTGAGAAAATAGCCAAAAATGGTTTTATAGGGGTTAGAAATGGGTACACATGAGTGAGAAATGGCCAAAAATGGTTCCAGACAGGTTAGCAGGGAGTAAAAATGGGTTAGCTAAGGCCCAAGACGGCTGAAAGCGGGTAAGAAATAGGCAAAAATGAGTAAGGAAAGGGAAAACAATGGCTAAAAATGGGTTAGAAATGCGCAAAAAGGGGTTAGAAATGGCCAAAGCCTACTTAAACCGACTTAGAAGTGCGAAAACGTGGTTTCGAAATGGCTAAAACTGGCTTTGAAAGAGGCCAATGTGGCATAAAAAAGGTTAGAAACGGCCCAAAATTGCTCAAAAGGGGTTAGAGAGGTGCTAAGAAATGGGTTAGAATTGGCAAAAAGAGCATAAAACATTTTGGAAATGGGCAAAAATGGATTAGAAATGGGCAAAAAATGGATTAGAAATGGGCAAAAAAAGGATTAGAAGTGGGCAAAAATAGTTTAGAAATGGCCAAATATGGCGAAATACAGGTAAGGACTGGGCACAAAATAGTTCGAAAAGGAAGCAAATGGCTTGAAACGGGTTGAAAGTGGGCAAGAATATGAGGGAAACGGCAAAAAAATGGCTTAAAGAGGGTTTCAGATTGGCAAAAAAGGGAGAGAAATGGCCAAGGTTGCTTAACAGTAGCCAGAAATGGCTTGAAATGGGTTAGAAACAGGCAAATTGTTTAGAAAAGAGCAAAAAAGGCTTAAAATGGGTTGAAATGGGCCAAAAATGCTTTAGAAATAGCTAAAAATGACTTAAAAGGAATTAGAAGTGGGAAAAAATGGAATAGAAATGGCCAAAATGGCCTAAAACTTTTCTGAAACTTCCAAGAGTGCGTAAGAAATGGGAAAAAAGAAGGCTTGAAAGTAGCTAGAAAAGGGCAAAAGCCGGTTAGAAATGGCCAAAAATGTCTTAAAACGAGTGTCAAATGTGCAAAAATGGGATAGAAATGGGAAAAAGTGTTTAGAAATTGCCAAGAATGGCTAAAATCGGGATAGAAAAGGGCAGAACCAGGTCAGAAAGGGACAAAAATGGTTGAAAACAGGAAAGAAAGGGGTGAGCAAAGGAAAGAAATGGCTTAAAACGGGTTAGAAATTGACAGAAGTGGGTTAGGAAAGGAAAAATAGAGGCTTAAAATGACTTAGAAATGACCAAAAATGTTTCCAGACAGGTTAGAAGTGGGTAAAAATGGGTTAGAAAAGGCCAAAAGCGGGCTAGAGATAGATGAAATTGCCAAAAAGTGGGTTCAATAGGGCAAAAAATGGGTTAGAAAACACCAAAAAATGCTTTGAACGGGCTAGAAATGGCCAAAAATGGGCTAGAAATAGACCAAAACGGCTCAAAACAGGTTAGAAATGGACAAAAACAGTTTGGAAAAGGCAAAACCACGGCGTAAAACGGGTTGAAACTTGGCAAAAATAGGATCGAAATGGGCAAGCATGGGATAGGAATGTCAAAAATTGTTGAGAAATAGCCAAAAATGGTTTTATAGGGGTTAGAAATGGGTACACATGAGTGAGAAATGGCCAAAAATGGTTCCAGACAGGTTAGCAGGGAGTAAAAATGGGTTAGCTAAGGCCCAAGATGGCTGAAAGCGGGTAAGAAATAGGCAAAAATGAGTAAGGAAAGGGAAAACAATGGCTAAAAATGGGTTAGAAATGCGCAAAAAGGGGTTAGAAATGGCCAAAGCCTACTTAAACCGACTTAGAAGTGCGAAAACGTGGTTTCGAAATGGCTAAAACTGGCTTTGAAAGAGGCCAATGTGGCATAAAAAAGGTTAGAAACGGCCCAAAATTGCTCAAAGGGGTTAGAGAGGTGCTAAGAAATGGGTTAGAATTGGCAAAAAGAGCATAAAACAGTTTGGAAATGGGCAAAAATGGATTAGAAATGGGCAAAAAATGGATTAGAAATGGGCAAAAAAAGGATTAGAAGTGGGCAAAAATAGTTTAGAAATGGCCAAATATGGCGAAATACAGGTAAGGAATGGGCACAAAATAGTTCGAAAAGGAAGCAAATGGCTTGAAACGGGTTGAAAGTGGGCAAGAATATGAGGGAAACGGCAAAAAATGGATTAAAGAGGGTTTCAGATTGGCAAAAAGGGGAGAGAAATGGCCAAGGTTGCTTAACAGTAGCCAGAAATGGCTTGAAATGGGTTAGAAACAGGCAAATTGTTTAGAAAAGAGCAAAAAAGGCTTAAAATGGGTTGAAATGGGCCAAAAATGCTTTAGAAATAGCTAAAAATGACTTAAAAGGAATTAGAAGTGGGAAAAAATGGAATAGAAATGGCCAAAATGGCCTAAAACTTTTCTGAAACTTCCAAGAGTGCGTAAGAAATGGGAAAAAAGAAGGCTTGAAAGTAGCTAGAAAAGGGCAAAAGCCGGTTAGAAATGGCAAAAAATGGCTTAAAATGAGCTTCAAATTGGCAAAAATGGGGTGGAAATGGGAAAAAGTGTTTAGAAATTGCCAAGAATGGCTAAAAACGGGATAGAAAAGGGCAGAACCAGGTCAGAAAGGGACAAAAATGGTTGAAAACAGGAAAGAAAGTGGTTAGCAAAGGAAAGAAATGGCTTAAAACGGGTAAGAAATTGACAGAAGTGGGTTAGGAAAGGAAAAATAGAGGCTTAAAATGACTTAGAAATGGCCAAAAATGTTTCCAGACAGGTTAGAAGTGGGTAAAAATGGGTTAGAAAAGGCCAAAAGCGGGCTAGAGATAGATGAAATTGCCAAAAAGTGGGTTCAATAGGGCAAAAAATGGGTTAGAAAACACCAAAAAATGCTTTGAACGGGCTAGAAATGGCCAAAAATGGGCTAGAAATAGACCAAAACGGCTCAAAACAGGTTAGAAATGGACAAAAACAGTTTGGAAATGGCAAAACCACGGCGTAAAACGGGTTGAAACTTGGCAAAAATAGGATCGAAATGGGCAAGCATGGATAGGAATGTCAAAAATTGTTGAGAAATAGCCAAAAATGGTTTTATAGGGGTTAGAAATGGGTACACATGAGTGAGAAATGGCCAAAAATGGTTCCAGACAGGTTAGCAGGGAGTAAAAATGGGTTAGCTAAGGCCCAAGACGGCTGAAAGCGGGTGAGAAATAGGCAAAAATGAGTAAGGAAAGGGAAAACAATGGCTAAAATGGGTTAGAAATGCGCAAAAAGGGGTTAGAAATGGCCAAAGCCTACTTAAACCGACTTAGAAGTGCGAAAACGTGGTTTCGAAATGGCTAAAACTGGCTTTGAAAGAGGCCAATGTGGCATAAAAAAGGTTACAAACGGCCCAAAATTGCTCAAAAGGGGTTAGAGAGGTGCTAAGAAATGGGTTAGAATTGGCAAAAAGAGCATAAAACATTTTGGAAATGGGCAAAAATGGATTAGAAATGGGCAAAAAATGGATTAGAAATGGGCAAAAAAAGGATTAGAAGTGGGCAAAAATAGTTTAGAAATGGCCAAATATGGCGAAATACAGGTAAGGACTGGGCACAAAATAGTTCGAAAAGGAAGCAAATGGCTTGAAACGGGTTGAAAGTGGGCAAGAATATGAGGGAAACGGCAAAAAATGGCTTAAAGAGGGTTTCAGATTGGCAAAAAAGGGAGAGAAATGGCCAAGGTTGCTTAACAGTAGCCAGAAATGGCTTGAAATGGGTTAGAAACAGGCAAATTGTTTAGAAAAGAGCAAAAAAGGCTTAAAATGGGTTGAAATGGGCCAAAAATGCTTTAGAAATAGCTAAAAATGACTTAAAAGGAATTAGAAGTGGGAAAAAATGAATAGAAATGGCCAAAATGGCCTAAAACTTTTCTGAAACTTCCAAGAGTGCGTAAGAAATGGGAAAAAAGAAGGCTTGAAAGTAGCTAGAAAAGGGCAAAAGCCGGTTAGAAATGGCCAAAAATGTCTTAAAACGAGTGTCAAATGTGCAAAAATGGGATAGAAATGGGAAAAAGTGTTTAGAAATTGCCAAGAATGGCTAAAATCGGGATAGAAAAGGGCAGAACCAGGTCAGAAAGGGACAAAAATGGTTGAAAACAGGAAAGAAAGGGGTGAGCAAAGGAAAGAAATGGCTTAAAACGGGTTAGAAATTGACAGAAGTGGGTTAGGAAAGGAAAAATAGAGGCTTAAAATGACTTAGAAATGGCCAAAAATGTTTCCAGACAGGTTAGAAGTGGGTAAAAATGGGTTAGAAAAGGCCAAAAGCGGGCTAGAGATAGATGAAATTGCCAAAAAGTGGGTTCAATAGGGCAAAAAATGGGTTAGAAAACACCAAAAAATGCTTTGAACGGGCTAGAAATGGCCAAAAATGGGCTAGAAATAGACCAAAACGGCTCAAAACAGGTTAGAATGGACAAAAACAGTTTGGAAAAGGCAAAACCACGGCGTAAAACGGGTTGAAACTTGGCAAAAATAGGATCGAAATGGGCAAGCATGGGATAGGAATGTCAAAAATTGTTGAGAAATAGCCAAAAATGGTTTTATAGGGTTAGAAATGGGTACACATGAGTGAGAAATGGCCAAAAATGGTTCCAGACAGGTTAGCAGGGAGTAAAAATGGGTTAGCTAAGGCCCAAGACGGCTGAAAGCGGGTGAGAAATAGGCAAAAATGAGTAAGGAAAGGGAAAACAATGGCTAAAAATGGGTTAGAAATGCGCAAAAAGGGGTTAGAAATGGCCAAAGCCTACTTAAACCGACTTAGAAGTGCGAAAACGTGGTTTCGAAATGGCTAAAACTGGCTTTGAAAGAGGCCAATGTGGCATAAAAAAGGTTACAAACGGCCCAAAATTGCTCAAAAGGGGTTAGAGAGGTGCTAAGAAATGGGTTAGAATTGGCAAAAAGAGCATAAAACATTTTGGGAAATGGGCAAAAATGGATTAGAAATGGGCAAAAAATGGATTAGAAATGGGCAAAAAAAGGATTAGAAGTGGGCAAAAATAGTTTAGAAATGGCCAAATATGGCGAAATACAGGTAAGGACTGGGCACAAAATAGTTCGAAAAGGAAGCAAATGGCTTGAAACGGGTTGAAAGTGGGCAAGAATATGAGGGAAACGGCAAAAAATGGCTTAAAGAGGGTTTCAGATTGGCCAAAAAAGGGAGAGAAATGGCCAAGGTTGCTTAACAGTAGCCAGAAATGGCTTGAAATGGGTTAGAAACAGGCAAATTGTTTAGAAAAGAGCAAAAAAGGCTTAAAATGGGTTGAAATGGGCCAAAAATGCTTTAGAAATAGCTAAAAATGACTTAAAAGGAATTAGAAGGGGGAAAAAAATGGAATAGAAATGGCCAAAATGGCCTAAAACTTTTCTGAAACTTCCAAGAGTGCGTAAGAAATGGGAAAAAAGAAGGCTTGAAAGTAGCTAGAAAAGGGCAAAAGCCGGTTAGAAATGGCCAAAAATGTCTTAAAACGAGTGTCAAATGTGCAAAAATGGGATAGAAATGGGAAAAAGTGTTTAGAAATTGCCAAGAATGGCTAAAATCGGGATAGAAAAGGGCAGAACCAGGTCAGAAAGGGACAAAAATGGTTGAAAACAGGAAAGAAAGGGGTGAGCAAAGGAAAGAAATGGCTTAAAACGGGTTAGAAATTGACAGAAGTGGGTTAGGAAAGGAAAAATAGAGGCTTAAAATGACTTAGAAATGGCCAAAAATGTTTCCAGACAGGTTAGAAGTGGGTAAAAATGGGTTAGAAAAGGCCAAAAGCGGGCTAGAGATAGATGAAATTGCCAAAAAGTGGGTTCAATAGGGCAAAAAATGGGTTAGAAAACACCAAAAAATGCTTTGAACGGCTAGAAATGGCCAAAAATGGGCTAGAAATCGACCAAAACGGCTCAAAACAGGTTAGAAATGGACAAAAACAGTTTGGAAAAGGCAAAACCACGGCGTAAAACAGGTTGAAACTTGGCAAAAATAGGATCGAAATGGGCAAGCATGGGATAGGAATGTCAAAAATTGTTGAGAAATAGCCAAAAATGGTTTTATAGGGGTTAGAAATGGGTACACATGAGTGAGAAATGGCCAAAAATGGTTCCAGACAGGTTAGCAGGGAGTAAAAATGGGTTAGCTAAGGCCCAAGACGGCTGAAAGCGGGTAAGAAATAGGCAAAAATGAGTAAGGAAAGGGAAAACAATGGCTAAAAATGGGTTAGAAATGCGCAAAAAGGGGTTAGAAATGGCCAAAGCCTACTTAAACCGACTTAGAAGTGCGAAAACGTGGTTTCGAAATGGCTAAAACTGGCTTTGAAAGAGGCCAATGTGGCATAAAAAAGGTTACAAACGGCCAAAATTGCTCAAAAGGGGTTAGAGAGGTGCTAAGAAATGGGTTAGAATTGGCAAAAAGAGCATAAAACATTTTGGAAATGGGCAAAAATGGATTAGAAATGGGCAAAAAATGGATTAGAAATGGGCAAAAAAAGGATTAGAAGTGGGCAAAAATAGTTTAGAAATGGCCAAATATGGCGAAATACAGGTAAGGAATGGGCACAAAATAGTTCGAAAAGGAAGCAAATGGCTTGAAACGGGTTGAAAGTGGGCAAGAATATGAGGGAAACGGCAAAAAATGGCTTAAAGAGGGTTTCAGATTGGCAAAAAAGGGAGAGAAATGGCCAAGGTTGCTTAACAGTAGCCAGAAATGGCTTGAAATGGGTTAGAAACAGGCAAATTGTTTAGAAAAGAGCAAAAAAGGCTTAAAATGGGTTGAAATGGGCCAAAAATGCTTTAGAAATAGCTAAAAATGACTTAAAAGGAATTAGAAGGGGGAAAAAATGGAATAGAAATGGCCAAAATGGCCTAAAACTTTTCTGAAACTTCCAAGAGTGCGTAAGAAATGGGAAAAAAGAAGGCTTGAAAGTAGCTAGAAAAGGGCAAAAGCCGGTTAGAAATGGCAAAAAATGGCTTAAAATGAGCTTCAAATTGGCAAAAATGGGGTGGAAATGGGAAAAAGTGTTTAGAAATTGCCAAGAATGGCTAAAAACGGGATAGAAAAGGGCAGAACCAGGTCAGAAAGGGACAAAAATGGTTGAAAACAGGAAAGAAAGTGGTTAGGAAAGGAAAGAAATGGCTTAAAACGGGTAAGAAATTGACAGAAGTGGGTTAGGAAAGGAAAAATAGAGGCTTAAAATGACTTAGAAATGGCAAAAATGTTTCCAGACAGGTTAGAAGTGGGTAAAAATGGGTTAGAAAAGGCCAAAAGCGGGCTAGAGATAGATGAAATTGGCAAAAAGTGGGTTCAATAGGACAAGAAATGGGTTAGAAAACACCAAAAAATGCTTTGAACGGGCTAGAAATGGCCAAAAATGGGCTAGAAATAGACCAAAACGGCTCAAAAGAGGTTAGAAATGGACAAAAACAGTTCGGAAAGGCAAAACCACGGCGTAAAACGGGTTGAAACTTGGCAAAAATAGGATCGAAATGGGCAAGCATGGGATAGGAATGTCAAAAATTGTTGAGAAATAGCCAAAAATGGTTTTATAGGGGTTAGAAATGGGTACACATGAGTGAGAAATGGCCAAAAATGGTTCCAGACAGGTTAGCAGGGAGTAAAAATGGGTTAGCTAAGGCCCAAGACGGCTGAAAGCGGGTAAGAAATAGGCAAAAATGAGTAAGGAAAGGGAAAACAATGGCTAAAAATGGGTTAGAAATGCGCAAAAAGGGGTTAGAAATGGCCAAAGCCTACTTAAACCGACTTAGAAGTGCGAAAACGTGGTTTCGAAATGGCTAAAACTGGCTTTGAAAGAGGCCAATGTGGCATAAAAAAGGTTACAAACGGCCCAAAATTGCTCAAAAGGGGTTAGAGAGGTGCTAAGAAATGGGTTAGAATTGGCAAAAAGAGCATAAAACATTTTGGAAATGGGCAAAAATGGATTAGAAATGGGCAAAAAATGGATTAGAAATGGGCAAAAAAAGGATTAGGAGTGGGCAAAAATAGTTTAGAAATGGCCAAATATGGTGAAATACAGGTAAGGAATGGGCACAAAATAGTTTGAAAAGGAAGCAAATGGCTTGAAACGGGTTGAAAGTGGGCAAGAATATGAGGGAAACGGCAAAAAATGGATTAAAGAGGGTTTCAGATTGGCAAAAAGGGGAGAGAAATGGCCAAGGTTGCTTAACAGTAGCCAGAAATGGCTTGAAATGGGTTAGAAACAGGCAAATTGTTTAGAAAAGAGCAAAAAAGGCTTAAAATGGGTTGAAATGGGCCAAAAATGCTTTAGAAATAGCTAAAAATGACTTAAAAGGAATTAGAAGGGGGAAAAAATGGAATAGAAATGGCCAAAATGGCCTAAAACTTTTCTGAAACTTCCAAGAGTGCGTAAGAAATGGGAAAAAAGAAGGCTTGAAAGTAGCTAGAAAAGGGCAAAAGCCGGTTAGAAATGGCCAAAAATGTCTTAAAACGAGTGTCAAATGTGCAAAAATGGGATAGAAATGGGAAAAAGTGTTTAGAAATTGCCAAGAATGGCTAAAATCGGGATAGAAAAGGGCAGAACCAGGTCAGAAAGGGACAAAAATGGTTGAAAACAGGAAAGAAAGGGGTGAGCAAAGGAAAGAAATGGCTTAAAACGGGTTAGAAATTGACAGAAGTGGGTTAGGAAAGGAAAAATAGAGGCTTAAATGACTTAGAAATGGCCAAAAATGTTTCCAGACAGGTTAGAAGTGGGTAAAAATGGGTTAGAAAAGGCCAAAAGCGGGCTAGAGATAGATGAAATTGCCAAAAAGTGGGTTCAATAGGGCAAAAAATGGGTTAGAAAACACCAAAAAATGCTTTGAACGGGCTAGAAATGGCCAAAAATGGGCTAGAAATAGACCAAAACGGCTCAAAACAGGTTAGAAATGGACAAAAACAGTTCGGAAATGGCAAAACCACGGCGTAAAACGGGTTGAAACTTGGCAAAAATAGGATCGAAATGGGCAAGCATGGGGAAGTAGGAATGTCAAAAATTGTTGAGAAATAGCCAAAAATGGTTTTATAGGGGTTAGAAATGGGTACACATGAGTGAGAAATGGCCAAAAATGGTTCCAGACAGGTTAGCAGGGAGTAAAAATGGGTTAGCTAAGGCCCAAGACGGCTGAAAGCGGGTGAGAAATAGGCAAAAATGAGTAAGGAAAGGGAAAACAATGGCTAAAAATGGGTTAGAAATGCGCAAAAAGGGGTTAGAAATGGCCAAAGCCTACTTAAACCGACTTAGAAGTGCGAAAACGTGGTTTCGAAATGGCTAAAACTGGCTTTGAAAGAGGCCAATGTGGCATAAAAAAGGTTACAAACGGCCCAAAATTGCTCAAAAGGGGTTAGAGAGGTGCTAAGAAATGGGTTAGAATTGGCAAAAAGAGCATAAAACATTTTGGAAATGGGCAAAAATGGATTAGAAATGGGCAAAAAATGGATTAGAAATGGGCAAAAAAAGGATTAGGAGTGGGCAAAAATAGTTTAGAAATGGCCAAATATGGTGAAATACAGGTAAGGAATGGGCACAAAATAGTTTGAAAAGGAAGCAAATGGCTTGAAACGGGTTGAAAGTGGGCAAGAATATGAGGGAAACGGCAAAAAATGGATTAAAGAGGGTTTCAGATTGGCAAAAAGGGGAGAGAAATGGCCAAGGTTGCTTAACAGTAGCCAGAAATGGCTTGAAATGGGTTAGAAACAGGCAAATTGTTTAGAAAAGAGCAAAAAAGGCTTAAAATGGGTTGAAATGGGCCAAAAATGCTTTAGAAATAGCTAAAAATGACTTAAAAGGAATTAGAAGGGGGAAAAAATGGAATAGAAATGGCCAAAATGGCCTAAAACTTTTCTGAAACTTCCAAGAGTGCGTAAGAAATGGGAAAAAAGAAGGCTTGAAAGTAGCTAGAAAAGGGCAAAAGCCGGTTAGAAATGGCCAAAAATGTCTTAAAACGAGTGTCAAATGTGCAAAAATGGGATAGAAATGGGAAAAAGTGTTTAGAAATTGCCAAGAATGGCTAAAATCGGGATAGAAAAGGGCAGAACCAGGTCAGAAAGGGACAAAAATGGTTGAAAACAGGAAAGAAAGGGGTGAGCAAAGGAAAGAAATGGCTTAAAACGGGTTAGAAATTGACAGAAGTGGGTTAGGAAAGGAAAAATAGAGGCTTAAAATGACTTAGAAATGGCCAAAAATGTTTCCAGACAGGTTAGAAGTGGGTAAAAATGGGTTAGAAAAGGCCAAAAGCGGGCTAGAGATAGATGAAATTGCCAAAAAGTGGGTTCAATAGGGCAAAAAATGGGTTAGAAAACACCAAAAAATGCTTTGAACGGGCTAGAATTGGCCAAAAATGGGCTAGAAATAGACCAAAACGGCTCAAAAGAGGTTAGAAATGGACAAAAACAGTTCGGAAATGGCAAAACCACGGCGTAAAACGGGTTGAAACTTGGCAAAAATAGGATCGAAATGGGCAAGCATGGGATAGGAATGTCAAAAATTGTTGAGAAATAGCCAAAAATGGTTTTATAGGGGTTAGAAATGGGTACACATGAGTGAGAAATGGCCAAAAATGGTTCCAGACAGGTTAGCAGGGAGTAAAAATGGGTTAGCTAAGGCCCAAGACGGCTGAAAGCGGGTGAGAAATAGGCAAAAATGAGTAAGGAAAGGGAAAACAATGGCTAAAAATGGGTTAGAAATGCGCAAAAAGGGGTTAGAAATGGCCAAAGCCTACTTAAACCGACTTAGAAGTGCGAAAACGTGGTTTCGAAATGGCTAAAACTGGCTTTGAAAGAGGCCAATGTGGCATAAAAAAGGTTACAAACGGCCCAAAATTGCTCAAAAGGGGTTAGAGAGGTGCTAAGAAATGGGTTAGAATTGGCAAAAAGAGCATAAAACATTTTGGAAATGGGCAAAAATGGATTAGAAATGGGCAAAAAATGGATTAGAAATGGGCAAAAAAAGGATTAGGAGTGGGCAAAAATAGTTTAGAAATGGCCAAATATGGCGAAATACAGGTAAGGACTGGGCACAAAATAGTTCGAAAAGGAAGCAAATGGCTTGAAACGGGTTGAAAGTGGGCAAGAATATGAGGGAAACGGCAAAAATGGCTTAAAGAGGGTTTCAGATTGGCAAAAAAGGGAGAGAAATTGGCCAAGGTTGCTTAACAGTAGCCAGAAATGGCTTGAAATGGGTTAGAAACAGGCAAATTGTTTAGAAAAGAGCAAAAAAGGCTTAAAATGGGTTGAAATGGGCAAAAAATGCTTTAGAAATAGCTAAAAATGACTTAAAAGGAATTAGAAGGGGGAAAAAATGGAATAGAAATGGCCAAAATGGCCTAAAACTTTTCTGAAACTTCCAAGAGTGCGTAAGAAATGGGAAAAAAGAAGGCTTGAAAGTAGCTAGAAAAGGGCAAAAGCCGGTTAGAAATGGCCAAAAATGGCTTAAAACGAGTGTCAAATGGGCAAAAATGGGATAGAAATGGGAAAAAGTGTTTAGAAATTGCCAAGAATGGCTAAAAACGGGATAGAAAAGGGCAGAACCAGGTCAGAAAGGGACAAAAATGGTTGAAAACAGGAAAGAAAGGGGTGAGCAAAGGAAAGAAATGGCTTAAAACGGGTTAGAAATTGACAGAAGTGGGTTAGGAAAGGAAAAATAGAGGCTTAAAATGACTTAGAAATGGCCAAAAATGTTTCCAGACAGGTTAGAAGTGGGTAAAAATGGGTTAGAAAAGGCCAAAAGCGGGCTAGAGATAGATGAAATTGCCAAAAAGTGGGTTCAATAGGGCAAAAAATGGGTTAGAAAACACCAAAAAATGCTTTGAACGGGCTAGAAATGGCCAAAAATGGGCTAGAAATCGACCAAAACGGCTCAAAACAGGTTCGAAATGGACAAAAACAGTTCGGAAAAGGCAAAACCACGGCGTAAAACGGGTTGAAACTTGGCAAAAATAGGATCGAAATGGGCAAGCATGGGATAGGAATGTCAAAAATTGTTGAGAAATAGCCAAAAATGGTTTTATAGGGGTTAGAAATGGGTACACATGAGTGAGAAATGGCCAAAAATGGTTCCAGACAGGTTAGCAGGAGTAAAAATGGGTTAGCTAAGGCCCAAGATGGCTGAAAGCGGGTAAGAAATAGGCAAAAATGAGTAAGGAAAGGGAAAACAATGGCTAAAAATGGGTTAGAAATGCGCAAAAAGGGGTTAGAAATGGCCAAAGCCTACTTAAACCGACTTAGAAGTGCGAAAACGTGGTTTCGAAATGGCTAAAACTGGCTTTGAAAGAGGCCAATGTGGCATAAAAAAGGTTACAAACGGCCCAAAATTGCTCAAAAGGGGTTAGAGAGGTGCTAAGAAATGGGTTAGAATTGGCAAAAAGAGCATAAAACATTTTGGAAATGGCAAAAATGGATTAGAAATGGGCAAAAAATGGATTAGAAATGGCAAAAAAAGGATTAGAAGTGGGCAAAAATAGTTTAGAAATGGCCAAATATGGCGAAATACAGGTAAGGACTGGGCACAAAATAGTTCGAAAAGGAAGCAAATGGCTTGAAACGGGTTGAAAGTGGGCAAGAATATGAGGGAAACGGCAAAAAATGGCTTAAAGAGGGTTTCAGATTGGCAAAAAAGGGAGAGAAATGGCCAAGGTTGCTTAACAGTAGCCAGAAATGGCTTGAAATGGGTTAGAAACAGGCAAATTGTTTAGAAAAGAGCAAAAAAGGCTTAAAATGGGTTGAAATGGGCCAAAAATGCTTTAGAAATAGCTAAAAATGACTTAAAAGGATTAGAAGGGGGAAAAAATGGAATAGAAATGGCCAAAATGGCCTAAAACTTTTCTGAAACTTCCAAGAGTGCGTAAGAAATGGGAAAAAAGAAGGCTTGAAAGTAGCTAGAAAAGGGCAAAAGCCGGTTAGAAATGGCCAAAAATGGCTTAAAACGAGTGTCAAATGGGCAAAAATGGGATAGAAATGGGAAAAAGTGTTTAGAAATTGCAAGAATGGCTAAAAACGGGATAGAAAAGGGCAGAACCAGGTCAGAAAGGGACAAAAATGGTTGAAAACAGGAAAGAAAGGGGTGAGCAAAGGAAAGAAATGGCTTAAAACGGGTTAGAAATTGAGAGAAGTGGGTTAGGAAAGGAAAAATAGAGGCTTAAAATGACTTAGAAATGGCCAAAAATGTTTCCAGACAGGTTAGAAGTGGGTAAAATGGGTTAGAAAAGGCCAAAAGCGGGCTAGAGATAGATGAAATTGCCAAAAAGTGGGTTCAATAGGGCAAAAAATGGGTTAGAAAACACCAAAAAATGCTTTGAACGGGCTAGAAATGGCCAAAAATGGGCTAGAAATCGACCAAAACGGCTCAAAACAGGTTAGAAATGGACAAAACATTTTGGAAATGGCAAAACCAA